>NW_026068051.1:1224981-1226600 GCF_014885135.2 Alexandromys fortis | reverse complement strand
TGCATTTATGTACATATTACCAAACAGGCATGTAGGTACATACAAAATTAAAAATAAAAAAATTAGTTCAGGTGGGGTTTGGTGGCATACACCTCTAGTCCCAGCACTTGGGAGGCAGAGGTGGAAAGATCTCTGATTCAAGGTCACACTGTTCTACGTACTAAATTACAGGTCAGCCAATGCCCAGTGAGACCCTTTCTTTAAAGAAAAAAAAAAAAAAAACACCAGTCATGAGAGTGTATGCCTTTAATCCTAGCACTTGGAAGGCAGAAACAGGCGGATCTCTGAGAGTTTGAAGCCAGCATCGGTTACAGAGAGTCTCAAGACAGCCAAGGCCACACAGAGCAAACCTGTTTCAAAGATAGATAGATAGATAGATAGATAGATAGATAGATAGATAGATAGATAGATAGATAGAAAGAAAGAAAGAAAGAAAGAAAGAAAGAAAGAAAGAAAGAAAGAAAGAAAGAAAAGAGTTTAAAGCTGGTGGTGGTGCATGCCTTTAATCCCAGCACTAGGGAGGCAGAGGCAGGTGGATCTCTTTGAGTTTGAGGCCAGCCTGGTCTACAAGAGCTAGTTTCAGGACAGGCTTCAAAGCTACAAAGAATCCCTGTCTCGAAAAACAAAAAGTAAAAATAAAAAATAAAAGAGTTTAAATATAGAAACAAAACTATGAAAACCAAATGTGCTGTAAAAAAAGGACCTGGAAAGATTCTCAAGAGTCTATGGTGTTTATCTGCAGGAAGGCAAAGCCGAACAGAAGCACTAAGGAGAACATCTTGTTTTCACTCTGCTTACACTGATAGATTTTTTTTTTTAAAGAACAGTTATTACTTATCATTTCTTTTAAACACTGAGTTTGCGCCAACCATGGGAGGGTACACCTATAACAATCACTCAGAAGGCTGGAGCAGGAAAGTCAAGAGCTCAAAGGTAGCTCAGGATGCATAGCAAGATGTCTAGGGAAAAAAAGACAGCCACAAATTTTTCTTTTAAATAAACATCAAATCTAGGTCCAGAGATGGCTCAGCAGTTAAAGGCATTTGTTGTGCAAGCCTGGCAACCTCAGCTTAATTCCCAGAACCCAGAGAAAAGTGGAAGGGGAAACTGACCTCACAAAGTTGTCCTCTAGGGGCTGGAGAGATGGTTCTTCCAGAGGACCCTGGTTCTATCTCTAGTGCCCACATGGTAGCTCACACTCACCTGTAACTCCAGTCCTGGGGATCTGACACTCTACTCTCTTCTGGCTTCTGTGGGCACAGTGCACGTGGAGTGCACAGTCACATGCAGACGAAGCACCCATACACATAAAACACGTGCACTGTGATCATGTCTCTCTGACTCACAGACTGACTACTAAAGATCAGCTGATTCAATCTTGTTCTCTTCTATTTTATTCTGTATAAGCTATCACCAGAGTGGCAGCGTCAAACTAACTATGGAGTCCCCAGGATGGCCTTGAATTCACAATCCTACTCCCTGGGCCTCTTGAATGGTTAAATTATAGATCTAAGCCACTTCTAGCTAAAGGTATTTTAATGTCAGGCATATTAAATAATAAAATCTATTTTCTCTTACATAATTTTTTGGTGGGGGGTTTCGAGACAGGGTTTTTTTTT
>NW_026068051.1:1217779-1220464 GCF_014885135.2 Alexandromys fortis | reverse complement strand
CCGCGATGTTGATGCCCAAGAAGAACCGGATTGCCATCTATGAGCTCCTTTTTAAGGAAGGAGTGGTGGTTGCCAAGAAGGATGTCCATATGCCCAAACACCCCGAGCTGGCAGACAAGAACGTGCCCAACCTTCATGTCATGAAGGCCATGCAGTCTCTGAAGTCTCGAGGCTATGTGAAGGAGCAGTTTGCCTGGAGACACTTCTATTGGTACCTTACGAATGAGGGCGCCCAGTATCTCCGCGATTATCTCCACCTACCTCCGGAGATCGTGCCTGCCACCCTGCGCCGCAGCCGTCCCGAAACTGGCAGGCCTCGGCCCAAAGGACCAGAGGGTGAGCGCCCGGCAAGATTCACGAGAAGGGAGGCGGACAGAGACACCTACAGAAGGAGTGCTGTGCCCCCTGGTGCTGACAAGAAAGCTGAGGCCGGGGCTGGCTCAGCCACCGAGTTCCAGTTTAGAGGAGGCTTTGGTCGTGGACGTGGTCAGCCACCACAGTGAGCTTGAAGACTGTTGTTTGGAATAAACAGTCTTTGGAAAAGTGAAAAAAAAAAAATGTGGAAAACAGACATTGTACTTGCTCTCATAAACAACCTGCCAATGAGACAAACACGGCAGGATAAACATGCACGTGATGGTAAGCTTTCGAAAGCACTGTAAAGAAAGGATGCTGAGTGAGAAACTATGTTGAAGCTATACTTACAAAGAACTGCACGGAAATGAACTGCCTGTCGCCCCAACTCTGGAGGAATGGAACCATTCAACCCAGCCTCTCTACTCAACAGCTTTGTGAGATGTACAAGTCCCTTAAGCCTGTACCTCAGTTTTCTCTTGTAGGATTGGGGAACAATCTTTCCCCATAAGAATGAGATAACTAAGTCAAATGCTTTTGCCTTATTTTGAAACTAAGCACAAAGAAAAATTAATATAATTTGACAATAAAAATTCGCTCACAGGAATCTATATTTTCCAAGCAAATTAGCATTCCTAAACTACTTAAAAAAAGTGTCCTTTCACACAATAAACATCATCATACAAATAAGCATCACCATATATATGTAGTTACAATACAGCTAACTAGTCGTTCTAAATAAAAGTAAATTAAAATTGAGAAAATGACCCAAAAAACACTTTGAAAGAAAACTGATCATTTTCTCATGATATCCTTTTAAGCAGAAACAGAAAGACAGAGACATAGGGAAGAAGGGAAGAAAGAGAGGGGCCAAAGGTAAAGGAAAAAGAAAGGGGTGGGGGTGGGGGAAGAAGCCCCAAGGCTCCTGGGCAGCAGCTTTTGACAAAGGTCAACAGCGCACTCTGCTGGAACTAAGTCTTTCCTACACGCTGGACAAAAAGCTGCTTCTGCAACTTGCTACATTGAGTCAAATAGAATTACTATTATTAATGTATTTAATGCTATCATTTCTTTAATAAATAAACACTGGAATAAGAATAAAACGTCTGTAGTGATACCTCACTCATTATAAAGGTTTACTTAAAAACATAAACCAATTACTAAGAAAATGATTAAGAATTCTGGAACAAAGCAGTATTAGACTATTATTATATTACCCCAAACCCAATGCTTCTCTAGACAAAATTCTAATCATGCGAAGACTGATGATTCATTAGATTGCTAATATATGAATTATTATAAGAAAAGGACTCTAAAAGCAGTAATACCAGTACTCAGAAGTTAGAGGCTGGCAGAAGTTCAAGGTCATTGTTAGGTTACAGAAGAAGCTGAAGGCCAGCCTGAGATAAGTGAGACCTCCCTCAAACAAACAAAACAAAAGGACAATTAAAAAGAAAAGAATAGGGGTCGTAGAGATGGACCAGCAGTAAAAAGTATTGGATCTTCCAGAGGATCCAAGTTAGATTCCCAGCACCCACATGGCAGCTCACAGATGACTGCAATTTCGGTTTCAGGGGACCAGATGACACCCTTTTCCCACCCCTATGGGCAGTGCACACATGTGATGAACATACAAAAATGCGGACAAAACACTCATATGCATAAAAGAATTAAAAACAACAAAAGCAAACTTGGAACCATTCCCACTCGTAGGAGTTCTTTCTCACTGTTTTTTAAAATCTACATGCAGGGATGGAGATGGCTAAGACATTAAGAGCACTTGCCTATCTTCCAGAGGACCTGAGTTCAGTTCCCAGCACCCACGGGGCAGTTTACAACCATCTGTAACTCCAACTCTAGGGGATCTTACATCCTCTTCTGTATTTCACAGGTACCAGTACAAATGTGCACACACAGAGAGACACCACACACACACACACATAAAACACATCTTTAAAAATAAATCTGTTTAGTTTGCTTTAAGATAAGGTCAATCTACAGCATTCAGAAAGTGAACCAGATGTGGGTAATAAACTGTAATTTTAAAAACAAAAAGTGCTGGATGGTGGTGCACGCCTTTAATCCCAGCACTTGGGAGGCAGAGGCAGAGTTCAAGGCCAGCCTAAAAAAGTGAGTTCCAGGACAGCCAGGGCTGTTAAACAGAGAAACCCTGTCTCAAAATCAAAAACAAACAAACAGACAGCATAAAGGTATACTGTGGGACCTTGGGTATGACAATAACACAAGCATCTAGGACTGCCCAGGACAGGAATAACCGGAGGACCACCAAATAACGATGATGATGATGATGATGATGATGATGATGATGAT
>NW_026068051.1:1193363-1217708 GCF_014885135.2 Alexandromys fortis | reverse complement strand
AGGAGGAGGAGGAGGAGGAGGAGGAGGAGGAGGAGGAGGAGGAGGAGGAGAAGAAGAAGAAGAAGAAGAAGAAGAAGAAGAAGAAGAAGAAGAAGAAGAAGAAGAAGAAGAAGAAGAAGAAGAAAAGAAGGAGGAGGAGAATAAATAAAACAGCTGAAGAGACAGCTCAGTGATTAAGAGCCCTGGCTACTCTTCCCAGGACCCACATGGTGGCTCATAACTCTCTGTAACTCCAACTCAAGGAGCTCTGACACCTTCTCCCTGAGTCCAATCTTGGGACTCCACATAATAAGAGAACCTCCACATTCTCTAAGCAGTATATGTGTACTCCCACCCAATGAATAGTTAGAAAATGCATTTCTTTTTTAATTGAGAGCAATAGAAAAAGATACCTGACACTGGCCTCTAGCAACCACATATGTACACATGTTGTACACACACAAAGAGAAATACTTTTTTAAAAGTCTTAGAAAACAACAGCAACAAAAAGAACTTTCGGAAACCCCTTTAGTGCTGCTCTCTGATCACTTCATAAAGGAGAAACTGAGACAGGGAGGAAAGGGTTTATCGTCTCTCACATTAGTGAGCACAAATACAGTCGATTGTTTAGGAATTGGAGCTCTTCTATCATTCAAATCATGCTACTCTTTCTCTACTTTCAAATGGATTTAGATTTAGAAAACTCCCTATTTTCCTTCTTTAAACTAAGCAAAGGCATAATACGTACATTTTGGAAAGAGGAGCTTGTCTTCCCTACAGGAGATTCGGGTTTTCCTCTCTTTTCCGGGGCTACTCGTGCATCCAAATGCTGGACGTCCTTTTCCAAACAATGACGCTTTCTCATCTACAAACACAGAATCAGATAAAGAATTGCTTGATTGTGGATTTTTCTATCTTCTCTCTTCTTCCTTCAAAAGGCTATTTCTAATTAATAATAATAATATATTAAAAAACCAACACAAAGCTGGGCGGTGGTGGCGCACGCCTTTAATCCCAGCACTCGGGGAGGCAGAGGCAAGCGGATCTCTGTGAGTTTGAGGCCAGCCTGGTCTACAGATGAGTTCCAGGACAGCCAGAAATACACAGAGAAACCCTGTCTTGAAAAACAAAAACAAAAAAAAAAAAAACAACAACAACAACAAAAACCTAACACAAATAGAAAGCTCATGACACCATTTAAGTCAAAGAGAACATACAGTAACAACTCTTGGATCCTAATCAAGTATTAACGCAGAAAAATTACTTAAAAACAAATTACTGTATTGCAATGATCTTCCAATAAAATTGGCACACCATGTAGACAATAAATTAGCATTACAGCAAAGCCAAACCACATACCTAACTGGAAAATACATTAATAATTAAGCCACATTCTAGATTCCAGCTTCATTTATAATTGGTACTATTACAAAAAAATAACTTAGTTTATTGTACTTCTAAAAACAAGGTTTAATTCTACAAGTTGCTGGTAGATATTTAAACTATGCAAAACTAGAATACAAGCAATTTAAGCATATCCATCTGAAAGTACTCAATCATTTACATAAAAGTAAAATGTTAATTAATAATCCCTCTTCTATATTTATAACTAAATGCATTAAATTCCCAATCCCCCTATCTTTGTGGCATAAATTTCAAGAAGACTGTGTTCCTCTACGAAAAGTATATTCCATATTAAGTATCTGGTAATTCAAGTCTTTAAATAAGTTTTAGAACTATGCCTGTCTTATCATGTACTGATCTTAAAAGCTCAGTGAGCAGCCAGGCATATGGGTGCTGCATGCTTACAGTCTCAGCTATGCAGAACGTCAAGGAAAGATCACAGATCTAAAACCAACCTGGGCAACTCAGCAAAATCCGGTCTCAGAATAAGTGAGTGGACTGTAAACTCGGCGTGACAGAGTATTTGCTTAGCATGCTGGAGGACGGGGGTTCAAGACTCGCAGTGCACATACACCAACACCAAAAACACCACTAAAACAACATTAACCCCCAATAGATAAGAGTAAACTTTGTCACTATACTTACATTATCAAACCAATATTATCTACTGAAACACAATTAATAAAAACTCAGAGAGAAAAATTGGTGTCCAACCTGAAGACCCTAAAAGCAAAGCAGCCAGTCACTGGCTCCTACCTCGACCTCATTCTGAAATTGGTGATCCAGGAATCTCAGATTGAGACTGTTTGAGAACTGTTTCCTCCCATTTTTTAATCCTCTCTAGGGCTGGGATTAAAGGCATGCACCACTGGATTGAAGGCATGCACCGCCCAGTTTCTATGGAAGCTGGTGTGGCTATCGGGATTAAAGGTGTTTGTTACCATGGCCTGGGCTGTAAAGCTGACCAGCAGGGCTGTTTTATTCTCTGATCTTCAGGCAAGCTTTATTTATTAAATTACAATTGAAATGCCACTATAATCTATAGTGTGAAAGGTATTGAAGCAAAAGAAAATGCTATTATTAGGTAAAAAGCATTGAAGAGTTTTAAAAGTACAGTAAAGGGGCTGGAGAGACAGCTTAGCAGTTAAGAGCACTTGTTGCTCCTGCAAAGGACATAGATTCAGTTCCCAGCACCCACATGGTGGTTCAGAAGCATCCATAAGTCCAGTTCCTGGAGAGCTAATAACCTCGGCTGACCTCTGCTGGCACCAGGCACGCACGCGGTGCACATACACACATGCACGCAAAACATTCACACACATAAAATTAAAAAAACAAAACTAAAATAAAATTTTAAGTACAATATTCTTCAACAGCATAGATATGAAAACTGTAACAATATAAAATAACATGGCCCCTGTACAAGAACTGCACAAAGTGTCACAAGGCACCTGCATTTTTAACTCTCATATGCAAGATCTAGTTTAATTTAAAAAAAAAAAAAATCAGATGAGAAAGCCGAAGATAAGCTGTTTGTGAAAAAAAGACCAGTGGGGGAGGGGGGCAGACAATGGGAGAGTGTCACTATGTTCAAAACATATAATACCCATGCATAAAAATGTCATCATGAAACCCATTACTTTATGCAATGAATTATATTAACACTCTTTAAATTAATAATTCTGGAAGATTATAAAGTGGCTATATGTTTAGGATAAGCCTTAAGCAAATACTTTCCTCCCAAACTCTTCATGCATGAGGAAACACCGTGCAGCTGCTTTACAGCAGTGTGGACAGCTGCTACACCAACAACTTCCTTTGCAGGGAGTAACCTTAAGATGAAAATGACCATTTACTTTGTAGCTATGACACAACTAACTATTCTCTCTCTTTTTTTTAAACAATCCACGCATTTATTTATTTATTTGTATTTTCTTTCTTTTTTCTTTTTTCTTTTTTTTTTTTTTTTTTGGATTTTTCGAGACAGGGTTTCTCCGCAGCTTTTGGTTCCTGTCCTGGAACTAGCTCTTGTAGACCAGGCTGGTCTCGAACTCACAGAGATCCGCCTGCCTCTGCCTCCCGAGTGGTGGGATTAAAGGCATGCGCCACCACCGCCTGGCACAACTAACTATTCTCTACCAGTGCCACCACCTTCCTGTGCAGCTAGCCCTGTCTAAGTAGCCAGATGATTTTAACAACCAATAAACTGCTTACCTGCTGTGCGGTCTCTAAGGGGCGGATTCTTTTCTTCTCTATTTGAAAATCATCATTTTCACCTCGGTGTGTGGATGCCTGTTTCTTGGCAGATAACTTTGCAGCCAGAGTATTTTTTTCAGGAGAGTCTTACATAAAAAGTAATTTTACAATAAGTATGGTATACTTATAATAAAAATGTAATAATAAATAATTTATTCTATGCATCTTTTAGAAGAAAACCAAGGTTTATTACTATAAATTTCATAACACAATTTAAAACCTATGATTTTTTTTTTCCATTGACTGATTGAGATAATGTCTCACTACATAGCCACGGCTGGCCTGGAATTCACTGTGTAGACCAGATTAGCTTCAAACTTAAAGAAATCCACCTGCCTCTGCCTCTGAAATTAAGAATATGCACCAAGACATCCAGCAAGGTTTTTTTTTTTTGAAAACTTTTTATCACGCCATTTATTTTTACCATAAAAACAAAAACATTTCAAGAAACATACATTTAGCATGAAACACCCAAATTGTTTTTCTCATAGACTCATGTTTTATGGCCATACTCTATTATACAGTTTAAGGATACACACATGTGCAGGTACACATATGTGCATATTCATGGAAGCCAGAGTCAATCTTTCTTTTTTTTTTCTCCACTTTCTTTTTTTTTTTTTTTTCTTGATACAATTTCCCTCACTGAACCTGGAGCTCACTGATTGGCTAAGCTGACTAACAGCGAAGCTCCAGGGCTCCTGTCTTCAACTCCTCAATGCTGGAGTTAGATGTACACCATTGAGCTCAGATTTTTTTTAAAGATATTTTACCATTTTCAATTGTGTACATGCACATGAATGTAGGTGCCCACAGAGGATAAACTGAACTCTGGTCTCCCGAAAGAGCAGTACTTGCTCTTAACCTCTGAACCACCTCTCCAGCCCACACTCAAGATTTTTAAGTGGGTGCTGGGGAATCGAACTCAGATCCTAATGCTTGCACAGCAAACATTTTAACAAAGGAATGTTCTTGCTGGGCCCAGAATAGGAATAGCTTTTTAAAAAATGATTTTAATAATGTTCAACAACAGAGATCAAAGTCCAAGATCTTCCATGATCCAGAAGCCTTTCCCCATAAAAGCCATTAAGAAACAAAAATTTTAAAGACAGAAGTTTTCTTTATATGCTATATGTTTATGTCCTGTACTGGGGCTATTTGTGGGATTCTCCTCTGTATGCTGTGAATATCATTGGTTAATAAAGAAACTGCTTTGGGCCTATAGCAGAGCTATAGGTGAACAGAGCTAGGTGAGGAAAACTAAACTGAATGCTGGGAGAAAGGTGGTGGTCAGAAAGAAGCCATGGAGCCGCTGCAGGAGACAGATGTGCTGAAACTTTGCTGGTAAGCCACAATCGTGTGGCAATACACACATTAATGGAGATGGGTTAAATTAAGATGTAAGAGTTAGCAAATAAGAAGCTAGAGCTAATGGGCCAAGCAGGGATGTAAATAATATGGTTTCTGTGTGATTATTTCAGGGCTGAGCAGCCGAGAACCAACAAGCGGCCCTCCTCACAACAGTTATTCTTACTTAGTACATGTTAGGCTAATTTTCTAAACTACATTATTGTTTTTTGGTATAGTTCCTAGCCTTTATTTTTTTAAAGTTTCATTTATTTAAGCATTATGGGTATGAGCATTTTGTCTGTATATATGCTTATGTACCACATGCATGCAGTGCCGGTAGAGGCCAGAAGAGGGTGTGGGATTCCTCTGAACTGGAGGTTATGCAAGGTTGTGAGTCACCATGTGGGTGCTAGGATTCAAGCCCAAGTCCGCAGGAGCCATCTCTCTGGCTCCTTATCTTCTGTTCTCCACAGTGTAGGAGCTCTCAAGTTCACCAAAGAGGTTGAATTGTTAAGGCACATAATTTAAAAAGAAGTTAGATATCTCCAAAATATATGAAGAAATAAAGAAGGGTGGGGAAAATGAAAGGGACAACTCTCAGAAATCAGTACAAAAGACAAACCTATTTAAACAGGCAATCACTACAGGTGATATTCAAGAACCAATGACACACAATCAATTAAAACTCCAGGCTGGGAGTGGGGGTGGCCCTACGTTCAATCCATAGCACTATAAACAAGATAAAATAAAACATCAATGAGAATACCATACGTGCAGGAATGGTTCAAATTTAAAACAACTGGAAACATCAGGAGATAAGAGTGTTGAGAACCTCTGCTCACAAGCACACCCCTCATGTTGTGAGTTTCGTTCCACACTATCTCAATAAAGCTAACAGGGCATGAGTCACATCAATTTTTTTGCTTCCTGTTGCATAGCAAGTTATATTTATACTGTGTCTACTAAAGCTATTAACTATGCAATATTACTATCTGAAAAAAAAGTGAAACTTAATTTTCAAATGCCTTATTTTGAAAAATAGCTAATTGCTAAAAAAAAAAAAAATCTAACAACCATGCTTTTAAGAAAAAAAAAATGGCATCAACAAATTTGTTCAGTAAAGAGTTACCACGGACTTTTGCCCTGAAAAGTATGCAGCATCCACACAGAGTATAATGAAGTAAGGCGTGCCTGCATTATTGAGGGAGGCTAGAGTGAGGAGCACAAAACGGAAGACTGTTGGCATGGTCTACCACAGCTGGTGTACATGCTGTAACCATCCCATCCCTAAGTATGTATACAACAGAAAGTGTCTGTTTGTATGCAGACAAACAAGCTAGCCTCGGTCTTATTAAAGTGGAAACAACTCAATTATCTGACAACAGTAGAACAGATGACTATATCCTGATATATATTTATTTGCTTTTATATTATATTTGTATTATATATTTATGTTATATATTTTAATACAGGGAAATAATATACAGAAGAAAAAGAATAAAAGCAATAGATCCTCAACAATGCAATACCAAGTAAAAGACAGATATAAGACCACATATGTAATTCCGCTTCCATAAAGAAGCTAAGTTCATCAACGGTGACAGAAGAAACACAGAGAAAAGACAAATGGGGGCGGGGGGGTTAACCCAGCAAAATACCTCAGTAATTAAAGTGAGAACTCAAAAGGTTCTGAGCAGTCAATGTTATGGTAAAATTATTCCATCAGGGGCACAGTGTTCAGTTCAAAGCACACTCCTTGACATGCATGAAGCTTGAAGTTCCATCACCAGCACCAAAAATAAATAAATACAATTTAAAGGATTTCAGAGAGGTTCAGTGCATAAATGCACGTGTGCCCGAGACACATAACCTGACATAACCTGAGCTAGACCCACATGGTGGAAGGAGAGAACTGTCACCAGCGAGCTGGCACACACACCCGCGCTCGCTCGCTCTCTCTCTCTCTCTCTCTCTCTCTCTCTCTCCCTCCCCCGCACCCTACACAAGATAAATGTAATTAAATAAAAAATTCCAGGGGGACTGAAACTCCAGTCGCAGGGCCTTTGAGGCCGTCAGGCACACACAGGGAACACAGACACACATTTCAGACAATGTAGTAATAACTAAGGAAGGAGCCAACTCAGATTGCAACCGACACAAGCAGAATACAGTTTACCTTGGCAGGGTGATGAGGCGCCGTTCCTCTCCGGCGGTTTGCTTTGACTATGGAAATGGGGTGAAGTGCCGACGTCCGTGTCACTGTAAGGAAAACTCTTCGAGTGGCATGCACAACCACATGACGACGGCACCTCAGGCTTTTTATTCAAGCCCCCATCCACTGGCTTTCCTAGGGGAAAAAACTTCTCTTTACAATATAACTAATAGAGAGCACTTCTCCTTTCAGCTAGAGTGAGCAACCACCTCAGTTCAACAAGGACTGGAAGTTTCCCAGATTAAATGAAGATTAAATGAAGAGGCACAATCTACCTGAACCTTATCTACAGTGTCGAGTCAGGACTGAAGAGAAAAGCAATTCCTGCAATGTTTTCAGAAATGTTATCAATGTATAAACTATAAAGGCATAATAATGAAGATTAATAATGTAATTAAAAGTACCAGTCTTGTATTTATTTACATCCAGATTTACTTCAAAAATCAAGCAAAAGTATTGAGATAAAGATGAAAAGTATATGCTTCATTATTGCTATCTCCCTAAATGAAGAATTTGAAATTTCAGTATCCTAAATAATAAATGTTTATTATTTATCACAGTCCACATTATCCTTATTTTTTATTTCTTTCTTAGTTTTGTTGAGACAGGGTATTTCTACAAAGCCCTGGCTGTCCTGGAACTCGCTAAGCAGAACAGGCTGACCTCAATCTCACAGAGATCTACTTGCCTCTGCCCTGAGTGCTGGGATTAAAGATGTGAGCTACAACATCCAGTTTCACGTCATACTTCTACTTCAAATAGAAGTATTCAGGTGTGGCGAGGTGGCCCACACCTTTAGTCCCAGCACTCAGAAGGCAGCGGCAGGTGGATCTTTGGGTTTGAGGCTACCCTGGTCTACAAGACTTGCAGGACAGCCAGGTTTACACAGGGAAACTCTTGTCTCAAAAACAAACAAACAAAAAATTAAATCAAATCAAATAGAAACATTCAATCACCTACACATTCTGATAAAATTATCAAAGTACATTTTAAGACAATATTCAAATTCAATAAAAAGGTAATTAAGATACCTAAATATAATTTTTTAAATTACAATACAGGGGCTGGAGAGCTTAGCAGTTAAGGGCATTTGCTGTTCTCCCAGAAGATCCCAGTTCAGTTCCCAGGACCCTCAGAGCTGCGCACAATCATCTGCCACTCCAGTTCCAGATGGTCCAATGTTTTCATCTGGGCTGCTCAGGCATTAGGCATGCAGGTGGTGCATAGACATGCAAGAAAATACACTCACCCACATAAATAAAAATAAACACTTTTTAAGAAAATTACAGTGTCTACATTGTGTGCCCACATGATATACATAACTCATATACTTTAAACAAGCTAACATTAATAAGCATGGTTATGCATACCTGTAATCCCAGCATTCAGAAGGCTGAGATAGGAGGACCTTAAGCTGAAAGTCAGCCCAGACTACATAGCAAAACCCTGCCTCAGGGTAAAAAAGGCAAACATAAAGACACACTATATACATGTACAAAAATCTTAGAATGAAACCCATTACGTATAACTAACACATGCTAATAAAAAAGAAGAAAAAGAAACCTGAAGTGTACACCTTTGATTCCAGCATTCAGGAGGCAGAGGCAGGTGGATCTCCATGAGTTCAAGGCAAGTTCAAACAAGTTCCTGGATAGCCAGGGCTACACAGAGAAAGCCTGTCTCAAGGAAACGAGAGAAAGAAAGAAAGAAAGAAAGAAAGAAAGAAAGAAAGAAAGAAAGAAAGAAAGAAAGAAAGAAAGAAAGAAGGAAGGAAGGAAGGAAGGAAGGAAGGAAGGAAGGAAGGAAGGAAGGAAGGAAGGAAGGAAAGAAAGAAAGAAAGAAAGAAAGAAAGAGAGAGAGAAGCTGGATGTTTTAACTATACTAGTGACACTGTTTACACACTTGTAACACATTGACATTTCCCAGGTAACTGTCATTAAATTTCAATTATTAACTAGAAATGTCAATTTCCCCCAAAGAATGTCTCCAATAATAACCAAAATGGACAGTCAAAAGAGCCAGGCGGTGGTGGCGCACACCTTTAATCCCAGCACTCGGGAGGCAGAGGCAGGTGGATCTCTGAGTTCCAGGCCAGCCTGGTCTACAAGAGCTAGTTCCAGGACAGGCTCCAAAGCTACAGTGAAACCCTGTCTTGAAAAACAAAACAAAACAAAAAAGGATCATAGAATGTACTTTTTGTTAGCAGTCTTTATTGACGCTTATTTCACCGTTTGTCTGTGGTGATGTGGGGAAGCAGCACACACACCATGGCGTGTGTGGAGAACAGGGGCCGATCTGCAGGAGTCAGCTTTCTCCCTCCACCCCGTGGTGCCAGCGATGGGACTCAGGTCATCAGGGCGGTAGTGAGCACTGAGCATGGAGCAATCCTGCACACTCCTCGTTACTGAATTCTATCAGGGACACCAACATTTCTTTTTTTATTAACTTATGTGTGTATATGTGTATACATGCTACCGTGTGCATGTGGAGGTCAGAAGACAACCTACAGGAGTTGGTTCTCTTTCCACCAGATGGCTTCTAGGAATTGAAATCAGGTTCCAAGCTTAGAGAGGTCAGCCTTTTACACTGAACCATCTTGTTGGCCCAGACACTTCATTTAATAATGCATCCAGACCTATATACACACCTCTGATTAACTTCACATTTTTCTAATTCTTTAGGTCAGACTTATCGATTTTTATATACCTGAAAAATATTCAATACTATATTTCAGATTTGTGATTAAGATTACAAAGTCCTAGTCAGGAAGCAGAGGCAGGCAATCTTTGTGGGTTTGAGGCCAGTCTGGTCTACAAGAGCTAGTTCCAGGACAGCCAGGGTTGTTACACAGAGAAACCCTGCCTCAAAAATTTAAAAAAAAAACTGGAAAGATGGCTCAAAGTCAAGAGCACTTCCTGCTCTCTCAGAGAACCCAAGTCTAGTTTCTAGAATAAACATGGGGTGGTCAACAACCCCGTCACTCTAGCTCTGGGTCCTCTTAACACTGTGAGCAGCTTACATATAAACCCATACATAAATAACTGAAAATGAAAATAAATCTTTAAAAAAAAATTAAAGTTTTCATCAAATATTAATAGCAATTTTGTGTTTGCCCAGATGATCTCATACTTTAATAAAAAAACAATCATATAGAAGCTCTTATGAGCAAAACATGTAGCACTTATAAATAGACTTTACCTCAAAACCTAGTTTTTACAAACTGAAACATTAATTCAGGATTACCTGTAGGAATTTACAAAAACATGTAAGTCTGGGACTCACCACTGGAAAAGGGTGCGGCGGGAATCAGCACCCCAATATCTTGTTATATGGGTGTATACACTTTTATTTATTTTCTGGAAGTTCTGGGTACTGAACCCTGGACCTAGCACACGCTAGGGAAGAGTTATATCACTGAGCTACACCCTAGTGTAGGACTCGAGTTTGGATTTGTAAGATGGATTCTTGCAGTACTCCAGGCTTCCTTAACGCTTCCGACTTTCTCACCTCAGTTTCCTGAGTGAATTCCTAGGGATGCAGGAGCACATGCCAAATCAGAGCCAAAATTATTTTTTGAGACAGGGTCTCACTGTGTAGCTCTGCTAACAATTAAGGGAATGGGACATGACAGAAATTCATACAATCATTACAAGAAGCTTCTACTTATCTGGTATTCAAACAAGGGAGCAACAGGTATCTTTTATTTACTTATTTTTTTTAAATGAATTTATTTATTTATTTATTATGTATACAATATTCTGTCTGTATGCCTGAAGGCCATAAGAGGGCGCCAGACTTCTTTACAGATGGTTGTGAGCCACCATGTGAATGCTGGGAATTGAACTCAGGACCTTTGGAAGAGCAGGCAATGTTTATAACCACTGAGCCATCTCTCCAGCCCCTTATTTACTTATTTATTTAGAGCTAGGGTCTTGCTGCATAGTCCAGGCTGGCCTTTAACTCACTGTACTCCTCTTCAACCTCCACAGTACTAGGCTTACTGGCATGAACCACCACTACACCAGTTTTATGTGGTTTTTTTTTCTTCATATAGTCTACATTTTAAGGTTATAAGTCAGATAAACAAATATATTCAAGGATATAGTCAAGCAATTAGTATATGTATCAACACCACCAGAGCTCCATCTCCTATTTCTAAGATACAAATTATCATCTTGGTCTTTTCATAGGAACTCTAAGCATCTAAAAATTTCACATACACCCTACATGATCAAGTAAAAGGACTAAATTGTGTTAATATTATTTAAGAATTAATTTTAATGTATTCGACTTCTTTTGGAAGACTTAAAATGTTTTATTTTGGGAGGAGGTTGCTCTGTAGGCTTGGCTGGCCTTGAACCTGCAGCAACCTTCTTGCCTTTGGCTCCTGAATGCTGGAATTATATATGTGCACAGCCATGCCTGGCACAGGAGACGCATCTTGAAGAAATGTCTTGACAGAGATTATTTAAATCACTTGGAACAATGTCTGAACCAGTCTAGATACAGTGTACCATATTACCTGGGGCTGGCCTGACTGTTGGGCAGGTGAAGGCACACTCGCCACTCAGCCTGATGACCTGAGTTCAATCCACCAGACCCGTACGGAGGAAGGAGAAAAGTGGTTCCTGCAACTTGTCCTCTGCGTCCATACTGTAGCAATGCGCCCACATGATAAGCACACACAAAATAAACATACCAGTTCTTATAAGAACTACTTGCCAGTAAAAGACTGTTGCCACGCTAACGCAGAACAAAGTAAGGCTAAGCTTTTTCCACTTCCTGTGGGACTCTCCAACAAACAGTGCTGTCCACTGTTCAGTCCTCTGACGATCTGTGGACAAAGAAACCAGCTTTAAAAAGGCAAACAATAAAGGATGACTTTATCAGCTCTCTCCCCATAGGACAGGAACATGATAGAATAGCACAGAAGACCAGGGAGGCGCTCCAGCAGACAGAGACGGCATGAGGAAGAAGGAGATTCTGCTAAATCTAGACTCATTCCTTTACTTCTCCCTAACAACCTGCTGGTTTTACCAGGACATTAAATAAGCAGCTTATATTTCATCATACAAGCACAAATTGTTTCTATAAAGCTGTATGTGCTGGAGAGGTGGCTCAGCATTTAAGGGCAGTTGTTGCTCTTGCAGAAGATTCAGGTTCAAGTCCCATACCCACGTGGCAGCTTACAACCACCTCTGACTCCAGTGCCTTTTAATTCCAGCACTTAGGAGGCAGGGGTATGTGAATCTCTGTGAGTTCAAGGCCAGCCTGGTCTACAGAGTTCCAGGACAGGCCCCAAAGCTACACAGAGAAATCCTGTCTCAAAAAAAAAAAAAAAAAAAAAAAAAAAAAAAAAAAAAAAAAAAAAAGGAATAGGGTTAGGGTTAGGGTTAGGGTTAGGGTTAGGGTTAGGGTTAGGGGTTAGGGATAGGGTTAGGGGTTAGGGTTAGGGTTAGGGTTAGGGTTAGGGGTTAGGGTTAGGGTTAGGGTTAGGAAAGAAAAAAAAAAGAAAAGGAAAAAAAATATAAAAGGAAGATGCCTAAGTCCACTAAGTCCATCACTAAGCACATACCCCAAATCCTTCCTACACAAACACAGGAAATATGTGAGAAAGTTCAAAGTAGCATTTTTGCTAATTCCAAGAGACTATGAGCAACCTAAATACCACCAGCAGGAAAATAGACAGGTTAGGATAGCCATAAAATAAAATGCCAGGCTGCAATTAAAATGATTTAACAACCAATGAGGACATACCTTAAATATAATGTTACAATAAAAACAAAACCAGACAAACACTTGTTAGGGATCCAGCTCAGCAGAGGGCAGCATCATGAACCTCTATAACCCCTACAACTGTTCAAGTTTCATTTCTGTGCTGTGATAGAATACTTTCACAGAAACCAGCATAAGGGAAAGGGAATTTATAGTCTATGGACAATTCCAGGTTTTAATCCATCATAGCAAAGACGTCAGAGTGGCAGGGGCTTAAAGCAGAAAGCTGTATCCATAGTCAAGAGCAGAGAACGAACACGCATATTCGTTTCTTTGTGCGGAGGTCTGCTTTTCCACCCTTCACAGTTAAGAACCCTCTGCCTAAGGAATGGTGCTGCGCACAGTGGGCTGGGTCTTCTCACATCGGTTAAGACAATCCCCCACAGGGCCAGGAGAGATGGCTCATCAACTAAGAACTCTAGCTCTTCTTACAGAACACTTGGGTTCAATTCCCAGCACACAGCATGGAAGCTCATAACCATATGTATTTCCACTTCCAGGGTAACCAATATCTTTTTCTGGCCACCTCAAACACAAGGCATGCACATGGTACACGTATATACATTCAGGCAAACAACTTATACACACACACACACACACATACACACACACACAAAAGACAGTGTCTCACAGAAATGCCCACAAACCCAATGTAGACAATTCTTGATTGAGATTCTTTCCCTGGGTAATTCTAGGTTGTCAAATTGATGATTAAAGCTAACTATCACAATCTATAGCACAAATTCTAATCGGTATTAATGATAAAAGCCCAGAGTCAGATATAGGGGTTAATGCTGGAGATCAGAGAAGCAGAGCAGCAACTGCTAGAGAGACCTTTTACCTCTACCAATGCTGACCGAAGGGGCAAGCCTGTCCTCAGACTGCATCTCCCGATGCACCTGTCTCCACCAAACCTCAGACTGCACTGAGCTCCTGTCTCCTTCCACCTTAAACTCCTCTCTCCATCCAGCCACATCGCTCTTGACTCCACCTCCCTAGTGCTGGGATTAAAGGCGTGGGATCCCAAGTGCTGGCATCACCTTTGTGTGAGCTCTGTTTCTCTTTTAGACAGATTCAATCTTGTGTAGCTCAGCGTGGCCTTGAACTAACAGAGATCCCTCTGCCTCTGTCTCCCGAGTCCTGGGATTGTGTGTTGACACCACTCCCTGGCCTCTAGTGGCTTAGCTCTGCACTCTGCTCTTCAGGCAAGTTTTATTTGTTAAAACACAAACAACAAAATATCACTACAACAATCGCCGAAAAAAGTTCTAACAAAACAAAACAAGAAGATGTACAATATTTCATTCACAAACATATGTAAAATAATCTATATTGTTACCCAGAAAATGAAAATTACATCCACACTAAACATGCAGACTTTATTATTCCCTAAACATCTAATGCATAGTTAAAAAGATTACAATTATTTACACAGCATTTATATCAAGCATAGAAAGCAATCTAGAGATTATTTAAGAGTATATTGGAATTTACTTATAAAATATATGCAAATAGTGTACCATTTTACATAAAGGAATTGCACATCTACAGATTCTGTTATCCAAGGTGGGTCTTAGAACCATTCACCAAAATAGACTGAGTTCAAAGAATGTCAGTTCACAAGCCATATAACAAGCTATCCTGAGGTACACACACCTGTAAGCCCAGGACTACAGTGGGCAGAGATAAGAGGCTATATAGGGCCTGCAGGCTGCCAGCCTAGCAAAAACAACACCAAAAACACAAGTTCCAGGTTTATTATGAGACTATGCCTCAAAAGAAAAAGGTAGAGAATGACTGAGAACACTCAACATATACATTCTCTCTCCTCTTTGCTGCACACATACAGAATGAAATCAAAGCTGCAAAGGAGCTGAGAATGTTTTTCAGATGTTCTTCCTTATATCCTAACCAAACATAAAGAGCTTAGGAGTTTTTGGTAGGATGTTCCTAAAAGGAAGTGCTCCTCCAAACGAATCCAACAGACATTAGCCACCATTTTGCACCCGGGAAGAGCAACTTCAATGGGTAGCTGGAATCCTAAGCTACAGCATCTTACTAAAGACTTAACTGCTGTAGAATACTTACAGAATTCATCATAGCAAGCTGTGCGGGATAAGCTTTGCAAGGAAAGC
The DNA here is from genome assembly GCF_014885135.2 of Alexandromys fortis. Taxonomy (NCBI): domain Eukaryota; kingdom Metazoa; phylum Chordata; class Mammalia; order Rodentia; family Cricetidae; genus Alexandromys; species Alexandromys fortis. Next base: position 1,202,597 of record NW_026068051.1, on the reverse strand, counting down.
GAATCTTCACCCCACCAATGGTGTATTCAGATGACACTGAGGACATTCTGCTTTCTCCCCGTGATACCTCACTGCAACAGAAACAATACGATCAATACTGAGGGGCTGGAGAGAAGGCCCAACAAGTTAAGAACACTTGCTGCTCTTCAGGAGGAAACAAGGTGGATTCCCAGCACCCACACCAGGGAGTTTACAAATGCTCCAGCACCGAAGTATCTCATACTGGCTTCTGTAAGAAGCTGTATTTACCTGGCACACATACACACACACACATACGTATTTATAGTTTAAGTATTAAAATAATGTCATTCAACAAAAGCCAGGCAATTAGCAATAGAACAGAAGTCTGATTAAAAACTGGGATTAATAAACATGTATACAAAAATAATAAAAGCAAAAAAATATTTTTAAAAACAGGGTTTCTTTGTGCAACAGTCTTAGCTGGCCTGGAACTCACTGTAGACCAGGCTGATCTAGAACCCAGAGATCCACCTGCCTCTACTTCCTGAGTGCTGGGATTAAAGGCATGCACCACCACTGCCCGGCTGCAAAAACCTTCTTAGTCCTATAAATAAATCACATGGTCAAGATCATGCACTGAGTTCCACCAACCTGGCTGGATTGCCACTCCAACTCCATGATGGATTAGTTATGTGACTTTAGGCAAATCACTTAACTTTTCTAGAACCCCATCTCCTCAGGTACAAAATAAGAACAGTAATAGAATCACCCCTGTAGGACTGCTGTGCAGGCTACATAAAAAATGTAAAATAATGTAAAAACATTCAGTACGTGGCAGATGAAGCACATGCTCCTGGAACAACTTAGATTCCACAGAATCAACTTAAGAAACAGATTTCTGAAGCAGCTCTGCTATTCCACAGCCCACTCCTTTCTCCGGCTTCTACACTTCCTAACACAGAAGAGAGGAGGTACAGACAAGCAGGCAAGAGGCAGGGGTGGTAGCTCTGACCTATCGTTTTACTTCTACGGTCTAAAATTCTTCTCTGCGGTAATATCTAATTCTTAAATCGTTGTAAGAAAATATCTTTCCACAGTAATTCTTTCAATTTTGTAATCAGGAGCAACATGGCATGTGGGAAGTTAGAGGACAGTGGGCGGGAGCCAGAGGAGGTTCCCTCCTTCCACCCCGTGCCTCTCAGGAGTTAAACAGAGGTCTTTAAACTGGATTGTGTCTTCATCTGCTGAGCCAGCTTCCTGCCTGGGCCGGCACAGCAATTCTGAAGTCAGATAACTATAACGGAAAGAAAATGGATATGAACGCCACTGTTCGCATCACCTAACCTCTAGGACACGTTTAATGACGGAAGAATTTTCGTAACTGTGAAGAAAAAAAAAAAAAAAAAAACATGGTAAATTCAGCCCGGGAATGGAGATGGATAAGACAGATGGTTCAACAGATCAGGAAGTCAATAATAACTGTAACCATTGCCTCGGTGTTCCAAAAGAATCACTACTCTAAGATACTTTCCAGTTCTAATAGTGTTCAGTCAGACAAGACTAACAAAAATCAAGCAACCATCAGCCAACATTCCAGCATGCAGTACTAATTGGACTCGGCGGGTGGGTGGGGCAACAGGAAGGTGGGAGAGGGCGTGTGAAGAGGTCCAGGTGTGTGTGAAGGGCGTACTGGGGATGGATATGGCCAAGATACACTGTCCACATGTAGGAAACTGCCCAAGAATAAAAAATAAAAAATAAATAAAAAAAAAGCCAGGCGGCAGTGGCGCACACCTTTAATCCCAGCACTCGGGAGGCAGAGAAAGAGAGAAAGGCGGATCTCTGGGAGTTCGAGGCCAGCCTGGTCTACAAGAGCTAGTTCCAGGACAGGCACCAAAGCTACAGAGAAACCCTGTCTCAAAAAAAAAAAAAAAGATTCCTAGGAAAAGTATCCAACCACTGATTCTATTGATTCTATCTGTAAACCTCTGAGGCTTGTGGGATTCTGTTTTACTAAAAATGAACCTGGATGCTAACCCATGCCTGCAGCTGTGGCAACATTCAAACCATGGGAGCCTCCCATGAAACAAACTTCCGGATGTGGAGGGGCAGATTTTTGATTCCCAACAGTCACGAGGCAGAGTCAGGAGGATCTCCGCGAGATCGAGTCCAGCCTGGTTTACATAGCGAGTTCCAGGCAAGCTGGAACTGCAGGGTGAGATTCTGAGATCCTATCTCTTTAAAAAAAAAAAAAAAATCTGTCTCCCGCCAAGAACTGCGGGGGCCGGGCTGGGGCTACTTCCACGCCTGCGTTCACAGAAGGTAAGGACTGGGTCCCTGCTCCTTAGCTTCCCGTCCCCACTTCCCCAGGCTCCCAGCTCTCATACAGCCAAGGATGCCCCGGGCCGAGGGATTTGGTCACCCCGAAGGTCCTGAGAGCCCGCTAGCGCCGGACTGCAGACGCCTGCCCCCCGCCGACATGCCCACTCGCCTGCGGCTGGCTCCAGTTCCGGGGCGAAAGGAAATGTTGGCGTTCGAGGAAAGTCCGCGAGCAGAAGTCTCCCCAGGCGGCTGCTAGCGTGCTGCCAGGTGCCCGGCACCGCCACTCCTCCCTCAGCCAGCTCAGCCGCTCCACAAGAACGAATTCGCGCCTCCCGCCCCTCGGCTCCCGGGACCCAATCGCCTGTCGAGACCAGCAAGTAAACAGCCAATCATCATACGAAGTCGACTCTGTAACACCCAATGGGAGCCTGCGAAATAAGAAGAGCCCTAAAGTACTTGGCGGCACCGGAAGGCGATCGTCTCTACGAGAAATACTGGAACAGATCGTGCAGGTTTGCTTGAAAGAAAACTTGTGCCACTTTTGATTTGACCTAGACCGTCAGTTCTCTGATGACTGGAAGACTAAGTTGCAAGGGTCGGCGGCCAATGAAAAGGAAACATTTGTTCCTCAGTTGTCTTAGCACTCGAGTAAATTCTCCAAGGTTACAGCATCTAACGACGGGGGCGGGCGGAAGGGGAAGCAAACTGCGAGAATTGCCACAACTCTGCCAAAATAAGTAAGGTCACATGGCATCTGGTACAGTATTCCGTGATATTCAAGGCTTTCTCGGTTATTAGAATCTGCGGTGGATAATCTCTTCAGATCACATCGACCTAACACTTAAGGCTTACGGACTTAACATACCATTTTATTCCTTGCCAAGAGGTACAATTTCTTGAAATCATGCCCTTGAGAAGTTAATCTTTTGGCCACTAGATGTTTTAATATTATATTTTTTTATTATATATATCATTACATATTGTTATTTGTAGCCTAAACTTGATTCAACTACTAGTGTCCCCCAAAAGGCAAAGCCGTGAGATTGTTCTCGAGGAGCAAGAGAAGTTTTTCATCTTCCTAAAATGATAAAATTTGTGATCGTAAAATATAAATGTACCTTTGACCTAGTAACTGAAAGTGATAATTCCTGTTGGCAAGTGTCTCTTTGTAACACTAAAAAATTATATAGTCCTTAGTCTAGTAGAGAGTTCTGATTTATCAGTTCAATAGATGAATAAATCATATCAATAAAATGATAAGAAAAAATGAAATTGCTTCCAAGAAAAAAAATGCATTGTGAAATTGTTTTAAAAAGCAGACTTCCGGAGCTGAAGAGGTAGGTCAGTGGTTAAGAGCATGCGCTGCCCGTAAAAAGGGCCCAGGTTTGATTCCTAGCACCCATATGGTGGCTCACAACCATCTCTAACTCCAGGTCTTAGGGTTCCACAGACTTCTTCTGGCACTGTATAGACATACACATAAAAAGAAACCTTAAAAAAATAAACTAAAACAAAAAAAGCCGATTCCAACTTGTGTTAGGCATGAAGTAGTATGATAGTACGTATGTCAAAGACGGAGTGATTCACTCTTAGAATAATGAGCTAAGAAGAGTTTACGAAACCCTCCAGATTGCTACCTTCTTCTCCTTGGTTTTTCTTTGTTGGTGCTGCAGAACATCAAACACAGGGTTTACACGTGCGCAGCAAATGTCTGAGCAGTGATCTACATGCCCAATCCTCCTAATCTTTTCTTCTTTTTCTGAAACAGGGTCCTTTCTATGTAGCCCTAGCTGGCCTAGAGATCCCAATGTAGACCAGGCTTACCTTGAACTCACAGAGGTCCTCCACGCCTCTGCCTCCCAAGTGCTGGGATTAAAAGCACTTGGTGCCTTGCCCAGCTAAACGGGTTTTCTTTTCTTTTTTTTCTCTTTCTGTCCTTAGTTCTTCCTTTCTCTCTCCTGCTTCTCCTCCCTCCCACCCCCTTCTCTCTCTGGAGACTATGTATTCCTGCCTCTCAGGTGCTGAGATTAAAGGTGTGCACCACTTACCCTGACCTTCCCAGCTGTTAAAGACTCACTTTCCTCAAGTGAACTCCTGAGACTTTACTGACTCCCAGCATTTACTGTCCTGTCCTATGGCATGTGTGGCCTTACAGAAAGAGATACATTAAAGCCCTGGACACAGGCAGTCCTAGCACCTAAGTCTCCCCTGATCCACTTTTACATTTGTGGAATAAAACACAAAAACTAGTTTGTTGATAAAGAATGAATATTTATAAATCAATATTCAAAATAGTTGCATACATCTGTTTTGACTTCAATAAAAAAATCACATTGTGACAAAGTTTATAATGTTAACTTAAGATACGTGAATATTAACATTTACTAATATTATTTACACACTTTATTTACATCATCGACAAACTGGATGAAAAAGAGCCTATGTTATTACTTTAACACAGTAGGTTATGACCAGTCTTTGAAAATTGATCCACTGCATTTCATTACAAAACATACTTCGAACGTTTTTGAATTCCTAAAGGATTCTACTATTCACACAAAACATTCCAGAAAGGCCTCATTTAAAAACAAAATAGGAGCAGTTGTATTTAATCTTAAGAGACTACAAAACTGCATTAAAAAATATGAAAAATTTTATGGTATATCATTAAAGCATATTCTTTTACTCTTCACATCAAAATTACTTAATTGAACATTAAGCATCTAATAAAAAATTATATATATGCCATCATGCATGATACTATGCACTTCATGATTGGAAACGGCTATAAGCGGTTTTTATAGAACACCTTCATGAGGTAGGGTCAGGAGCAGCAGATGGAACGAGATGTGCCTATGTGCTAGTGGAGAGGGTGAAGAGAAACTGCTCATTGGAAAGACAAACTTTCCTTTTAGCTTCCTACCTTCTTTAATGAGAAGTCTGTTTTGAGTGGGGTGGCAAATGGCTGAGGTATTTCTTAGAGAGCAAAGAAGTACCTTCTACACTGGCTACTTAATTTTTAAAAATGATTATGGTTATCTGAATGCATCTACTTAATCATGAAGTTCCCAACAGAGGACTGCAAACATCAGCAACACAGTATTTTCCACATTATAATTTTTCCTGAGGTTCAAACACTGTATTTTCTTACTCAAAGATCTCCTCAAAGTAAAATATGAGTTATAATCTTGATCATGAACCAAGAGCTCTATTGGGGTTTATTGCTCTAAAATTCATTTGCTATATCTTTGCTCCTCTGAGAATTAGATAATACAGTATTACAAAAATAAATTTAAAAAAGAATAAATGAAATTCGCTTTCAGGTTATTCTTTGCACAAAGATGTTTTCTGTAACTACTTTACAATCAATATCTTAAAATTTCAAATTATTCAAGTATCTCTTTAAACATATGGCTTCATATATTAGGAAAAATTGAAGCAGACATGTAAAATCTTTTTATCTTCATCTATAACTCCAAGGCAGTCATTTACTTGTTTTCTTGTTTTGTTTGTTTGTTTTTGACAGGGTTTCTTTATGTAGCTCTGGCTGTCCTAGAACTCACTATATAGACCAGCCTGGCCTCAAAAACAGAGATCCACCTGCCTCTGCCTTTCTCCCTAGGGCTAGGATCTAAAGGCAAGTGGTAACCTGCCTTTTTTAAAGCCTTCTTACTACTGTTTCTAACAAACTAGAATTCCCACCTGCATTACTGTTTCTTGTATTACAAGTCTGAGATTTTTGTGTAGTTAACTGGTAATTTTTCCTGAATTACTCCTTCCCCACATCCCTCTTTTTCCATCCTCTCCTTCCCGCTTTGTGGGGAACTGTTAAAAACTCACAGATACGAGGGATATCCACAGGCTCATTTTTGTAAGAAATTAAACGTCTGGCAATCTTTTTTCACAAGCTAAGTGCATGGCCCAATCCCGTTCTAGAAACGGGTTTCTTAAAGTATTCCCAATGGAAAAGTTCAGCTGCTATAATATAAACCATCAGAGCAGATCCACAGATATGCCCATCAAACATAAGCAAGTATAATCCTCAGGGTTCTAAATTATACTCGTGTTGAATGGAACCATCTCTGCAGTTTCAAGACCTCACTGTTTCCAGCCCATTTAGAGCTGTCATAAAGGCCAGGTTCCTGTCGGGGATATGCAGCAAACAGCTTCATTTGTTTATTTTTTTTTTCAAATTCCACTAACGCTCATGTTTATTATTTCAATTATTGTGCTTTCAATACAATGACAGAGCTGGACATCGGGATCCATGCTTCCAGTGTCCCTGGATCCATTTTTGTAAGATGGTTCTTTACAGATTGGAGACCATCCTCTTGGTTTCTCCTTTATTTGTTGAAGACCTACAAAATAAGGGGAAGGGGAGATAATTAAAGCAAGATATTCTGAAATGAATATAGTATTGTTTGAAACATTACAAAGTGAAAAAACTGAAAATGAGGTACCACTTACGTGTGATGATGGGATCAATGTCTCTAGTCTGAGTGGCAACATCGGAGGCACACACTTGGCCTATTTGAATCAGCAAAGACATAATATCCTCATACAGTGGAGGGAATGCTCGACAAAAGGAGACCAGACTAGGAAGAGTCGGCATGAAGAAAGCATACCGCTTAGCCTGTGTTAGGACTGTTGAGAAGAAATGAAACACAACTGTTTGTTTTACACAGATATAAACAACACAGACATCCTACAGAACAAACTAATACTGTTTTTGTGCGGGGAAACTCGGTCTTATAGGATGCTGCCCACCCTGGCTGTAACAACCCTACTCTGCTAATCAGTCATCACCCATCTTCTTATGTCCCACCACTGCACTAAGGACACTGCTTTCATAACTTCACTTAGTTCTCGGATCACAACAGTAGTGCAGATGAGAGAAGGTTAAGCAAACTTTAGAGAAGTTATAAAGGTTATTTAAGGCCCAATTTAGGGGCACGCTTTTCAAAGATCCCGGCACTCGGGAGGTAGAGGCAGGCGGATCTCTGTGAGTTCGAGGCCAGCCTGATCTACACGAGCTAGTTCCAGGACAGGAACCAAAAACTACGGAGAAACCCTGTCTCGAAAAATCAATTAAAAAAAATATATATGTATAAATTATTATTTTTTTTCTTTTTTGTTTTTTGAGACAGGGTTTCTCTGTAGCTTTGGAGCCTGTCTTGGAACTAGCTCTTGTAGACCAGGCTGGTCTCGAACTCACAGAAATCTGCCTGCCTCTGCCTCCTGAGTGCTGGGATTAAAGGCATGCACCATCACGGCCTGGCTGAACTCTTAACCACTATAAATTATTATAACATGAGATGAAAATAATAGAAAGGGTTGGGGAAGTCAGGTGGTAGTGGTGCACACCTTTAATCCCAGCACTTGGGAGGCAGAGGCAGGCGGATCTCTGTGAGTTCGAGGCCAGCCTGGTCTATAAAAGCTAGTTCCAGGACAGGCTAAAAAGCTACAGAGAAACCCTGTCTGGGGGGGAAAAAAAAAAAAGACTGGGGAATAGAGTTGGAAATAGTATTTTAAGGTATGGGGAATAGGGTTGGGAAATATTATTTTAAGGTATATTACTTTATTTTATGTTGCATTTGTTTAACTCTGTGAAGCTGTGTTGCTGTGCCTGTCTAAAACTCCTGATGGTCTAATGAACAGCTCAACTGCCATAGCAAGGCAGGAAAAAGAAATAGGTGGGGCTGCCAGGCAGCGAGGAGAAATGTGAGGAGAAATGTGGGGAAGAGAGGAACTGGAAAGAATAGAGGAGGAAGGAGGACATCAGAGGTCAGTCACCCAGCCACCCAGCTACACAGCCACATACAGATTAAGAAGGAAAGAAAAGGTAGTAGACAGGAATAGAGAAAGATTAAGGCCCAAGGACAAAAATAGATGGAATAATTTAAGTTAAGAAAAGATGGCCAGAAACAAGTCAAGCTAAGGCTGGGCATTCCTAACTAAGAATAAGCCTCCGTGTGTGATTTATTTGTGGGCTGGATGGTAGGCCCCTTCAAAAGTCAAAAGAGTAAAATTCACACAACAGAAAGAAAATGAAGAAGCTATTATGAAACACTTGAACATTGAGAAGTATAATCTTTTAAAGGAGTGAATGTATTCATATATATACATATAATTTTTTTAAAATGTGTAGCCTAGGCCAGCCTCCAACTCGTGATCCTCCTGCCTCTACCTCCTTCAGCAAATCCTACCGGCGTGCGCCACCACAACCAGCATCATATATTTTTTAAATAATTTATTTTTATACCATTTTACTCTAGAAACCAGAAGTGGTTAAAATATAGGATAAGGCCTAGTGGGAGTGACTCATGCCTTTAATCTCAGCACTCAGGAGGCAGAAGCAGGGGAATCTCTGTGAGTTTGAGGCTAGCCTAGTCTACAAAGTGAATTCCAGGACAGCCAAAGTTATTACACAGAGAAACCCTGTCTTGAAAAAAAAATATATATATATATAAAATAAAATTTCACATTCATTTTATATAAATGGTAAGTTGTGGAATTTAAGGAAATAGCTACTCTATTTATGACTTTTTTGTTTTGTTTTGAGATGGGGTTTCTCTATGTAGCCCTGGCTGTCCTGGAATTCCCTATATAAACCTCTGCTTTCTGAGTGCTGGGATTAAAGGGGTAAGCCATCACTGCCTGGTTATTTATAACATTTTCAAATATTTTTCTTCTGGAATTGAGCACACTTAGTAATTTCTAATTTGTGTTTTAATTCTACATATTTTATTTTAATTTATTAAAATGTATTATAACATTTATATGCATATATATACATATAAGCATGTCTACCTATACTTCCACACTATAAATCATATTTTTAAGTATAAAATTTTTAAAAGAATAGTAATTCAAAGGATGACACAAGGTAAAATAACAGCCACATATACTGTGTCACACTGAGTCATAAAAACACCAAAGAGAGCTGGGCGG
>NW_026068051.1:1064519-1192785 GCF_014885135.2 Alexandromys fortis | reverse complement strand
CACACACACAGGCACGCTTCTGAGTCAGTAGTAAGCGTTATTCGATGCTTTTGTTGATGCTGGATTGGCTACACACCTGTTAGCAAAGTTCCCATGACATTGACAGCTAAGCGAGCCACACTAAGTGACTTTGGTAATGCATACTGGATACACAAATGAGAAAGCAGCTGTATAGCAAATATCTGGAATACAAAATCCAAATGTTATATATTTCTTTAGAAAAGACTACTAAAAATTATAAAATATCTTCCAATTTTTCATCAAGTTCTAAAATGGTCACTACCTGTTTTTCAAGTTCAGGTTGCGCAATAAGCTCCGGTATAAAATCCAGACAGATGTGCATAGAAGGGATGCCCGCAACTGTCAGAGGCAGAAGTTCGCAGGGATAGCCCTGTCTCGGGAAGAAGGGAGAAGTCAAATACAGAGAGAAGCTTCACCTCCTTTCTGTAGCATCTGTTCTGAGTACCAAATGTCTGTGACTGTTTCAGAACAGCACTTTCCTCATACATTAGAACAGAGAACAGAAAGTATTAGAGTATCTTATCAATAGTCAGAATTTGGATTTTTCAGTATATTGCATGGGATCATGATCCTTTCTCATTTTCAAATTTCCTATATTAATTTAATATATAAAACCCTACATAACAAATACAATTCAAAAACTCCACGTCATTCTTTGAGCACGCACCTGGAAGTGAACAAGTTTGGCAATGTTGGGATCAGCAATGTACATCTGGTGCAACAAGCAACAGATAAGGCACTGGACTTCACGGAGGTTACAGAGCAGACTGGCTTCTCCTTCCTCCGTTTCTTTATGTGGTGTGCTGCTGGTAATGACACTTTGAGTATTCCTGAGGGACATGTCTGGACTGGCACCTTTCGCCTTTTCCTCTTCAGTAGGCAAACAAATCTCCAAGAGAATCTGGACAGCTGCACTATCCTACAAGATGATAAAAAGTGGATGTAAGAAGTCGGAGAAGTTGAGGGGAGCAAATGGGAAGAGGGAGAAAACTGCAGGCAGGATGTAAAATAAAATTTAAAAAATAATAAAGTCGTCAGCCTAGAACAAACCAATGTCTAAACAACAATGAAAGAGAATAAAAGTCTACTCTGGGGGAAAAAATAAGTCTGAGAAGTTGACCTGAAAAAGAAATCTCTTTTTTCATATGAACAGAAATGGCGCAATAGTTCTTTTGAAACACACAAACACCATAAAAGTGGTAATTCTTAGAGAAGAACTGAGCAATTTACAGTGCAGAGAGTTTCACACTTTTTGGGTTACAAACTCCTGAGGAGTCTGAAAAAATACACTTTTCTCATAAAAATAAACACATGCCACAGGCTAGAGATGACATGGTTAAGAGCACTGGCTGCTCTTTCAGAAGACCCGGGTTCAACTCCTAGCATCCACGTGGCAGCTCACTACAGTCTGTAACTCGAGCCCCAGCGGATCCAGCACCCTCTCCAGACATGATACACAAACATAAGTGCAGGCAAACAACCACACACATAAAATAAAATTAAAAAAAAAAAAAAAGAAGCACCTGGCATCAACTACTAGGAAGATTTCATGAACATCTACCGGACAGGTAACCTGAAACAAAGGCCTCCAAAGGCGACCCACGCCTGACTCCCTTCCTTCCTCTCGCCCTCCCACTCTCCTCAAGATCCTAACAGGTGTGTCCCCATTTTCCTCTCTGTCACACCAGAGGGCAGGGCTTGAGAAGGGACCTATATGGAAAGGACAGCCTGACATTTTACAATACTATGTCTTCACTTACTTTGCTGTTTATTTTCTGTCTCCAACATCTGATTTCCTTTTGTACCATCTCATCTTTAAAATCAGGTAACCAAAGATTATACCTCCTTTACTACCATGTCCCTGGTGCTTGAATTCTATCTGACACACAGGTGTCCAATAAATGTGTTGATCAAGTGAAGATATAACTTAAAACTGATAAAAGGCTTAAATTTGTTGACTATAAATCCTATTAAAATATGTATTAAACTTTCATAGTGAAAATCCACCTGATACTCAGAAGCAAAGATGATCATGTTTTAGGTTCTAAAATAAAAGGAACTCACAATGTCAACAGTGTGTATACAGGGCACAATGTGTGATCTATTTATTTAGTTAAAACAAACATTACCAGGTGGTGGTGGTGGTGGTGGTGGTGGTGGTGGTGGTGGTGGTGCACACCTTTAATCCCTCCCTTGGGAGGCAGAGGCAGGTGGATCTCAGTAAGTCCAAGGCCAGCCTGGTCTACAGAGTAAATTACAAGGACAGCCAGAGATGTAATACAGAGAAACCCTGTCTCAAAACCCACCCAAAAAAAAAAAAAAAAAAAACAGAACAAAACAAAACAAACAAACATGCCATTTGACTTAATTTAACTTTAGCAAATTTTACCTGGGCAGCCAGTAATGCATTTTTCAGCTCTTCTCTGGTGACTTCCGGGGCATCAGCCTGTCCAAGCAAACCTATTGTATTGTTCTGGGAAGGCCGATCTTGCTCTGCTGTCTCCTTCAAATGGGCACTGAGGTAAGCTTTAGATGCGAGAAGATACCCATTCAGCATGTGTAGAGTAATATCCATCATTGGGGGGCACCTAAACAAAGAAGAAAATGTATCAGGAAGAATATCAATTTAAAACTTAGTTAGAACTTAGCTGGGCAGTGGTGGTGCACACCTTTAATCCCAGCACTCGCAAAGCAGAGGCAGGCGGATCTCTGTGAGTTCAAAGCAAGTCTGGTCTACAAAAGCTAGTTCCAGGACAGGATCCAAAGCTACAGAGAAACCCTGTCTTGAAAAACCACACACACACACACACACACACACACACACACACACAGACACACACACCTTAGTTAGAACTTAACCAATTAAGTTTACATCCTTTGAAAAACACAGTTTAACAACTTTTCCCAATAAAATACTCATCCCTAAAGGCCTAAATCGGGTGTGCTGGTGCTTGCCTATAATCCCAGCACTGGGGAAGCTGAATCACAAGGGTGGTAAATACTAGCCAGCCAGGGCCACAGAGCAGGACCACTGCCCTCCAAAACAATAAATATATTGTATTTCTTATTTTTTGCACTTCAAGATTCAAAACACCTTTCTTCATTTTATCAGCTAAAATAAAATGTAATTAATGTAGTAAAAGATATAAGTTTTTTATGAAAAATGACAAAGCAGTAAATCTCCTAGACAGAGCCTTCAAAAATACACATTCCATTATTGACAAAGATGGAAATAAAACAGACTATTATTTCTTTCTATTCCTCTTCTTTGGTGCAAGAAAGCAAGACACTTCTGTACTCTAAAAGTGAATGAGCATCCATTTAATCTGGACAAATTACTTGCTGAGCTTCAGTTTCCTCATCTATAAACTGGGTACACATCAGGACTGCTGGAGCAGGGCTGAGGCAAGAAAATCACAAATTCAAGACCATCTTGGGCAACTTGGCAAAAGCCCATCTGAAAATAAAGACTACAAAGGAGACTGGGAAAACAGCAAGCAGTGAAGCGCTTGCCTAGCATGCACAGGCCCTGGATTCAACATCTAGCACTAAAGACACACAAACACAGTGGAAACAATAATGGCCTCTACCCATGCATGATTAAATAAACTGTAATGATTTTTCCAAAAGGACAAAATGATCTGAAATATTTTTTAAAAATTTAAATGTCAAATTAGACATCGTGAATCAGAGCTTCTAGGAAATAACCCTGCTAATTCCCATGTGAAACCAGCCAATAGTCAGGAGATAGGCAGGACTATGACGCCAGCACGGGAGGGAACACTGAGGCCGCACCAAGTGTTTCTAGGAACAGAATCATCCCTGTAGTAGTACTATGAAATGCTTTCCTTCTGGTTGTTGGCTGACTTTGGATTCATGGTCCTCCTGTCTCAGTCTACAATACATATTTTCATTTTTTATTCCCCCTCCCGTGTGTGTTTGCGTGCGCGCGCATGCACACAAGGTGTTTGAGGCTGAACATGCTGAGCAAGTGCTCTGGTACTGAATTAGATCCCTAGCCACTACTTGCAATGTTTTTTAAAACCACCCACAACAAGAACTATAAGTTTTACAGCACAATGAAGAACGAGGCTATATAGATACAACAATTAAGTTTCCTCTGGAGATAGACCTGGAATTGGTCAAAAGAAGCCAACAAGGAATTTGGCTTTACCAATGTCAGAATGACTGCTGCAAGAGTGAGACTTCCTTTTCTTTTCTTTCTTCTCTCTCTCTCTCTCTCTCTCTCTCTCTCTCTCTCTCTCTCTCTCTTTCTCACTCTCTCTCTTTCTCACTCTCTCTCTTTCTCTCTCTCTCTCTTGCTTGCTTGCTTGCTTGCTTTTGAGACAGGGTTTCTCTATAGCTTTGGAGCCCGTCCTGGAACTAGCTCTTGTAGACCAGGTTGGCCTCGAACTCAGAGATCCACCTGCCTCTGCCTCCCAAGTGCTGGAATGAAAGGCATGTGCCACCACTACCCGGCCCATCTACTTTTCTAAGGGCTGGAGAGATTGCTCAGTGGTTAAGAACAATGACTGCTCTTCCAGAACACCTGGGTTCAATTCCCAGCACCCAAATGGAAGCTCACAACTGTCTGTACCTCCAAGATCCAACACTCTCATACAGACATACATGCAAGCAAAACATCAATGCACATAACATAAAAATAAATTATTAAAAAAAGTTTTTCTGAAAGATAAACAAGAAATAACAATAGCTGACAACATATTAAAATATTCAATCTAATAAAAATATAAAATAAATCCATTTTTCATTTTCCTATAAAATATAAAATAGAAATGAACAAGAAGGTATACAATATAAAACACTACAATGGAATATAAATGTAAACTGGCTGAGTCCTTGTGGATGGCAACATGAATCAAAATTCTTAAAAATGAGTATTTTGACCAGTGGTGGTGGTGCACACTTTTTATTCCAGCACTCAGGAAACAGAGGCAAGCAGATCTCTGTGAGTTTGAGGCCAGCCTGGTCTACAGAGCAAGTATCATGACAGGCTCCAAAACCACACAGAGAAACCGTGTCTCAATAAACAAACAAACAAACAACAACAACAACAACAAATACACACCTACTAATATAAGTAAAGGTTCTCAAGCAAAAGGTTCAAGCTACAAAAACACCACATCCATTCAAACAGCAAATTTCGACAGATAGAACTAAGGCAAAGTCATCTACTTGGGCAGATTCTTAACATAGGTTATTTGTTTTACAATCAGCAGATAAAGGCTCTTGCCATGAAAGCCCTGTGACCTGGAACCCACAAAAATGGAGCATGAGAGAGGAACTTGATGAAGTTGTCATCTGACCTTCACATACATGTCAGAGTATGCATACCATTCCCCCCACACAATAATGAATAAAGTCAAACACTGAGTAAAAGAAATGTCTGTTTTCTAGACTACACTGTCGGTTTAAATACAATAGCCACAAGCTTATTCTACTGATTCTTATTTCCTACAAAAGCTTGACCTCAGCAAACTATATTTAGGTGATTTTTTAAAAAAGTTTTATCACTTTGAGAATGTCATCTACTGGGAGATACCAAATAAATATGTGCAAGATAGATTTATTTTTTAATTTATTTGTGTGTGTGTGTGTGCACTGTATGTATTTGTTAATGTAGATGTAGAAACACGCTCACACACGTGGAGGCCAAAGGATAATGTAAAGTGTCTTTATTTTTTGAGACAATGTCTCACTGAACCTTCAGTGCATGAATTTGGCTAAGCTGGCTGGCTAACTTGCCTCATCCCAGTGTCGTCTGCCTCTATCCCCATCTCCCATGTGGGTTCTGGGATCTGAACTCTGGTCCTCACAGCAGGCACTTTAGTCTATTTTGCCTAAAAGTCAAAGCCCTCTCATAGTCTAACCTCAACTTATTTTCTCAATCGGAAAGCACACATTTCTCAATTTTAACCTTCTGCTTCAAATATTCTTCTCAAAATATTTTCCATGAAAATAGGGCATGCAGATGCACATCTGTAATCCTAGCCCTCCAGAGACACAGGAAGAGCAGCATGAGGCCAGGACCAGCCTGGTCTGGATAGTGAGCTTGTCTCAGAAGAGTCAAGACCAAGCGGAGCAGCTTTCCTCCATCGCTGTGCTGTCCGCTCTGGTGGCTGTGGAGGTTCTGTGGCTGCCGGGGTTGTTCGTGTTTACATTCTTATTTGTTCATGTATTTTGTGTGCATGTGCATTTGGGTATATATGTGTCAGTTCTACCATCTGTATCACAAGGGTCAAACTTAGGCCATTAGTCTTGGCAGTAAGTACCTTTTCCTCCTCCACCATCTCACCAGCCCATTTTTGTTTATACAGACAGAGTCTAATTCTAGCCCAGACTGTCTTCAAACTCATATAGTTGATGACAATGACCCTGAACTCCTGATCCAAGTGCTTGGGCCCACAAAATGCTGGACCCATTATGCATGTACCATTATGCAACACTACCTGTTTTAGTTGATGTTGCCCTGTGTCCATCCTTTAAAATGCTACTCAGGTCCCATCTCCTCCACATATTTCCTAACTTTCTTAAAGAAAGATTTTATGCTTTAAATTATATGAAGTTCTTTTGAAATTACTTTATATTAGATTTTTTTAAGTGTATGAATGTCTTGCCCACATGTATGTGTGCCTGGTACTCGAGGAAGTCAGAGCCCCTGCAACTTTAGTTACAGATGGTTGTGAGCTGCCATGTGGGTGCCGTGAACCAAACATAGGTCCTCTACATGAGCAAAAAGTGGTCTTAACCTCTGAGCCATCTCTCCAGAACCTTTTTGTTTTACATTGTGTGTGTGTGTGTGTGTGTGTGTGTGTGTGTGTGTGTGTGTGTGTGTAGATGGGTATGTGTATTACACAGAGTACAGTGCCTGAAGAGGCCAGAAAGAGGGCGTTTGATCCCCTGATGCTAGAGTTATAGGCAACTGTAAGCAGTCTGAGAGTGCTGGAGTGTTGGAAAGCGAACTCCAACCCCAGGGAAAAGCAGTAGAAGAGCAATCTCCCAAGCCCAGTATTTCTTTTCATTTTATTTCTTTCTTTTTTGTTTTTGTTGTTTGATGGTTGGTCGGTTTTGACTTTATTTTCCTGAGACAGGGTTTCTCTGTATACCTCTGGCTATCCTGAAATTCACTCTGTAGACCAGGCTGGCCTCAAACTCAAAGATCCAACTGCCTCCCAAGTGCTGGGATTAAAGGCGTTCAGTATTTTTCTTTGTTTTTTTTTTAAATAATTTATTTTTATTTTCTGTTTATTAGTGTTTTGCCTGCATGCATGTCTGTGTGAAAGTATGAGAGCCTGGAAATGTAGTTACAGACAGGCGTAGGCTGCCATGTGGGTGCCGGGAATCGAACCCAGGTGTTCTGGAAGAGCAGTCAGCGTTCTCAACCACTAAGCTGTCTCTCCATCTCCCAGCACAGTATTTAACATAAAAGAAAAAAAAAAGATTCAACTGGGCGGTGGTGGCACATGCCTTTAAGCCTAGCTCTCAGGAAAGAGGCAGGTGGATCTCTGTGAGTTTGAGGCAAGCCTGGTCTACAAAAGGAGTTCCAGGACAGCCAGAACTGTTACACAGAGAAACCCTGTATCAAAAAAAAAAAAAAAAAAAGGAAAAAATTTCATTTTGATCAAGTGCAGTGGTGCTTATTTTTAATCCTAGTACTCAGGTGGATCTCTGTGAGTTCAAGGTCAGCCTGGTTGACAGAGCTAGTCGTAGGTCAGCCAGGGCTACACAGTGAGATCCTGACTCAAAAAAAACAAAAACAAAAACAACAGCAGCAATTCATTTAGTACATCACTCAGCTGCATAGGACCACGCTAGTTAAAGTTCCATACATTTTGCCTTCTTTCCCCATGGTGATGTTGACCATTAAAGGTAGGCCACTCAATTTATTTACCTTTACAATTACTTAGAATGACAGCTTGAAATTCAAATATTAAATTCTGTTCATTAACCTCTGCCTTTTGAAATGAAGCCATTTCAAAACAATTAGCCAGAAAATAAAGACAAATATGGAACTGGTGAAGCTAACATCACAACTGACGTCAAACAGGTGGCAGCTTTAGAGCATGGGATGACATGGAAGTGTGCCGGTGCTTTAAAATCAGGTGACAAGGCCTCTAATGCCAGCACTAAGACAACTGAGGCAGGAAAGTTAGGAGCCAAACCAGGAGTTCAAGGTCTCCCTCACCGTACTGTGAGACCTTGTTTCAAAATAAAACACGAGAAGCAAAGTCATTTCAGTGAGCTAGCAATGGTGCTGTTCTTCACCAGCTGCCTTTCGAGAGACAGAAAAGCCCTACTCATGACTACCAAAGCCAAGAATGCCTTTTTTTAAGACAAGATTTTATTGTACACAGACTAAATAATACATTGACTATAAATTATGAATATATGCTGCTAGAAAAACAAAAGCTACAAAATACATATATATTACATATATATTTATAACAGAAATAGAATATTAAATTATTTTCTTTCATTTCTCTTGATTCTACAAAGTACAGCTCTATTAAAAAAAATGAAATTCAAATAACTTACCTGTGAACCCTCCGGTCACACCTCAAGACAATGAGAGGATCTATCATCAAATCATTCTGGGTATATTTTTGTTGTCGTATAAACTTTATGGAAGGTTGGAGTGCATTAACCGTCATTACCCACAACCTGATTAAAAAAAAAAAGTCACATGTTCATAATAGCTATGTTTCAATGGTCATTTAGTCCTTTTTTAAAAAAATAAATAAATAAATAAGAAGGTAGAAGAAAAGAAGGAAGGAAAATATTTTCAAGTAAACCAAAAAAGAAAGAAAGAAAGAAAGAAAGAAAGAAAGAAAGAAAGAAAGAAAGAAAGAAAGAAAGAAAGAAAGAAAAAACGGTGTGAAAAACCTTTGGATTTCCTTTGCTGTTCGTTTCTGAGCAAGGCTCTCATTTAGTTCAGGCTGGCCCCAGACTCACTATATAGCTGAGGAGACCTGAACTTCTGATTCTCCTGCAGCTCTTCCTGAGTGCTGAGATCACAGGAATGTGCCACCATGACTGGTTCATGCACTGCTGGGGGTGGAACTCTGGGTTTCATGTGTGCTAGGCAAGCACACTACCGACCGAGCTACATCCCCTGCCCTGTGAATAAATAAACTCTGAAGGATTAAAAACTAGACATTTTTAATCCCAGCACTTGGGAGGCAGAGGCAGGTGAATCCCTGTGAGTTTGAGGCCAGCCTGGTCTACAAGAGCTAGTTCTAGGACAGCTAGGTCTGTTACACAGGGAAATCCTGTCTCAAAAAAAAAAAAAAATACAAACAAACAAAAACTAAACATCTATGATATATTATTATGTCTTTAAAGCAAAGGTAAGTTAAACAACAAACACAGCAGCCTCTAGTCTTTGCAGCAGAGGTGGAATGATCATAACAATTGGGAAGAATGTAAATTAAAAACTCAGTCCTAACACACTTAGCATATTAAGAGGAAAAGTTTAGTAAAAATAAAAAATCAAAATTACCACAATTTTGAAACTGTACTATCCCCATAAATATAATATATCTCACTGTAAAATATTACTTTAAAATCCGGCAGATTACAGATATGGCTAAGCTGACCATATAAGAGAATTGCTGAGGAAAATACACCATGGGTGGTACTTGATCTCTTACAGTGTCTCACACAGAACTTGACACTTAAATATGAAACAGGATCCAAGGACCAGACATTTACAAGAAGTTTTATTTAGAAAAAGATTAAAATACACTAAAGAAAGAAAAAAACTCCAAAACAATGGAAAATATAGGAACAATATTAGCAAGGGGAAAAAAGGGCCTGGTGGTGATGGCACGAGCCTTTAATCCCAGCAGGAGGCAATCTCTGAGTTCAAGTCAGCCTGGCCTACAGTGTGAGTCCTAGAACAGCCAGAGTTATACAGATGAGATAAATTCTCCCTGTGTATGCCAGGATATCCTGGAATTCCTGATCTTCATACCTTGTCTTCTGAGTACTCCTGTTGCAGATATGTTCCACCACGTCCAGGCTTTAAAACAGGGCATTATTACTAGGGCTGGAGAGATGGCTCAGAAGTTAAGAGCATTTATTGCTCCTCCAGAGGACTGGAATTCAGTTCCCAGAACCCAGGTAAGGTGGCTCAAACCCACCCACTTGTAACTCCAGCTCCCAGGCACCTACTATCTCTGGCCTCCTCAGGCACCTGCACTCACATGCACATACCAACACAAAGCACACAATTCAATTTATTCAAGAAGTAAAGTCCTAAAAAGTAAGACACTGCTCACCAGAACAAAAAAGCAACCAAGAACCCAATACTATGAAGAGGAAAAAAAGATAAACATCAAAACACTTCATTATTAAATTCCAGAACACAAAGGGAGGGAACGCCTGTTATGAATGAAAAAACAATGGTCATATACAAAGGGCTGGAAAACAGTAAACACCAGATCACCAATAGCCAGCGGTGCGGTGATATTTTATTTATGTTTTAACAAATAAAGCTTGCATGAAGAGCAGGGAGCAGAGCTAAGCCACTAGAGGCTAGGCAGTGGTGGCTCACACCTTTAATCCCAGTACTTGGGAGTCCCATGCCTTTAATGCCAGCACTAGGGAGGTGGAGACAGAAAAATTTATGGCTGGGTAGAGAGAGGACTATAAGGCAAGACAGTAACTCAGTCTGAGTATTCCGTCTGAGGTGTAGTCTGAAGCCGTCAGTCAGAGGACACAGTCTGAAGTCGCAGTCTGAGGACAGGATCACCCCTTTGGTCTGAGCAGTGGTAGAGGTAAAAGGGCTGCCACTCTGCTTCTCTGATCTCTCAGCATTCAACCCCTAATATCTGACTCCAGGTCAGATATTAAGAACAATTAGAACTTGTGCTACACAGTAGAAATTCCAAGTTAGAAAAACAGTGCACTCGAATTTATGAACTACACTTAGGCAAAATAGCAATCACATGTGAAAAGAATAAAACCTCCAAAAATATCGCCAAAAAAAAAAAAAAACCCACCTCCCCCTCACCCCCACTCAGCCTTTCTCGGGAAGCACTGCAGAATGTGCTCCATGTGGACAGAAGCCAGGAAAGAAAACAGGGCTCCCAGCAGAGCACAGACAGCAGCGGTTGAAGGACAGCTGTGCGTGCTCCAGGGAAAGTGAAGATAGAAAGAGATGCGTCCCATGAAAATCAACTACTGATTGGTTATATGCTGTAATTACTATAGAGTAAGCTCATCTTAATAAAGAGTATAGGATGAACTATTTATTACTGATAGCATAACAAATGGAAACAGGGCAAGTATTATGACAATGCAAGAATGGGGAATGGCACTCATGTGTAAGAAAGAAACCATTATGGAAGTGTAGTTCAGGGGCAGCACACCTGACTAGCATGCTCATAGACTGAGTGTGATTCCCCAGCAACAAAGGAAAGGAAGGAAGGGAGGGAGGGAGGGAGGGAGGGAGGGAGGGAGGGAGGGAAGGGGATTCACAGAAAGGAAGAGCAAGTCAGACTGCTAAACTTCGCAATGACTAAGTCAGATAAACAAAAGGTCGTATTTGTTATAAGCCTATTACTGAGCTAAAATTAAGGAATGTAAATATTAGATTTATTGTTGTTGCTGTTGTTTTGTTTTTAAAACAGGGTTTCTCCATGCAAACTGTCCTGGATGTCCTGGGACTCACTTTGTAGACCAGACTGGCCTTGAACTCACAGAGATCCACCTGCCTCTGCCTCCCAAGTGCTGGGATTAAAGCCATGCACCACCACCACCTGGCTAGATTTTCTTTTTTAACTGAAACTGGTTTCCTCTGAGTAGTCATGGTCTAAAATAGAAAAGTGTGAAACAGACATTATATTATGGGTATTTATTAATTTGATGTTAAATAACATTTGAATTTAAAAGCATAACTATTCCCAATTCCCAGAACTACTAAACCAAGCTCTCAGCTAAGTAAAATCACTGTTACTATTGTCTAACCGGCCAGGTGTTATGATACAATCTATGAACTAGCACCCACCAACTGAAGAACACAAGCGAAGCACACCCCTGTTCTCCAATCTCTGCTACACAATGCATCATCTGTGGCTCTGCTTTCAGACATCCTGATGCCTCGCTCCTGCTGCAGATGCAGATCTAACTGCATGGATTATGGGTTAGGGATCAGGGATGTAAAGCAGTGCACATGACTCGAGGAGCAGCAGACTCTGGAACCACAGCCATGATGTGAGACACAGTGATCTGAAACAGTCAGCCTCAAGTAACTACACAGAGGAAACTACTTTAACAGAACTTTCTCAAACTGCTAATAGCTTTTATTTCTTAAAGTATTCTTTAAAATGTAACAAATCTTTTTTTGTGTGAGAGACAAATCTTACTATGAGGCTGTCCTCAGACTTGAGAGAGATGTACTTATTCTCCATCCAGATGCATGCTGAGATTAAAGATTAACACCACTGCACCTGGCTAATGTATGTATCCTTAAATATTTACCTTCAGAAAGGAATTTTATTAGTACATACTCAAAAACACTGATGGAAGTGGCCATGCGAATTTTCCCAACAACTGAATTTCCTGTAATTATCAAAGCTCTACACTTCTCCAGTGCACACAGCAGAACACAGAACTCACCTTCTTGGCATCACAGTATTAAGAACCATCCATAACTTATTGACAGTTTGAAGAATTCTCCGTGGAACTCCTGCATTCAGCAGCTGGTTCATATTGGATGTTAATACTTCTGCATACGGTATAAGTTCACTGGCAGAAAGTAGAGTCAAGTGCTCCATAATCTGCATCACTTGTGTGTGATTTACTGGCACAGCTGAAAATGCTGAAAAGAGAATGTTACTATCATTACCTAAATTCTGTAATGTTTACCAGGCAGAAATAAACACTGCTTTCTTAGAGAAGGGGCCAAACAAATCAAGAAAGCAATGGTGTTAAAAGAAAAACGCCCCATCAATTTTCACTAAAGCTAATATAGTCATTAATTAGAAAACTTCTTGGATGGCAGGCGAGAGGGCTCAGATGCTTTGGGCAAGTGAAGCCTGATACCTGAGTTCCAACCCTGCGCCCATGTGAAGAATAGAACCAGCTCCAAAAGCTGTCCTGACTTCCACATGTGCAGTGTGTCATGTGCAACGCCCTACACAAACACATATGAAATAAATAAATTAAAATGTAATAAAAATAAATGAAAATCCATAAACGTGTAGATATTATTTCATAAAATTCAGGTCCCACCTCCCATGGTAGAGATGGTTCTCACTACAGGCATGGGAGAGCTGGCCTGGGTGACATGGGCTTCTATGAGCTGGTTCCACCTCCCATCTGAGGGGGGCAGTCCCAGTGGCCCAGACTGACAAGCTCAGCTAGGCTGGCCCACCCCATTGTCTCCCCAATCTATGGCCCGCTGGAGCGTGTGCAGGGACTGGTCCTGCAGAACAGTAGCTGCAGGATTTCTATGACTGGGGCAACACTAGATCTGAGGAGCTTCAGTGGAGCAGTGATGATGGGGAGCCAGAGACCCTGAACCAGACCAACGATTCATTGCAGCAAACATTTTGTGGGAGGAGCTGACTGGACAAAAGGGTATAGCATGATACACCACAGCTCCTAATGCCACTAGGATGGATGAAGAGGTATTGGAAAGACAGAGGAGCAAGGTGGTTGTTTTGTATTGTTTTGTTGCTACTATTTTGGGTGGTTCTTTGAGGGGGCATGCTGCAGAGCTGGGGTGGATATAAAGGGACTAAGAGGTGAACATGATTGAGGTACATGATGTGAAATTCCCAATGAATCAATAAAGAATCATGTAAAACTAAAAATACATTTTAATTCTACATGAAAAAAATACCTATCTAACTGCCATTCAAATTCACTTTTGTCTTTAATAGATGGTGAATTATATGTTAAAAAAAAATCATGAAGCCGGGCGGTGGTGGCGCACGCCTTTAATCCCAGCACTCGGGAGGCAGAGGCAGGCAGATCTCTGTGAGTTCGAGACCAGCCTGGTCTACAGAGCTAGTTCCAGGACAGGCTCCAAAGCCACAGAGAAACCCTGTCTCGAAAAACCAAAAAAAAAAAAAAAAAAAAGTAAAAAAATCATGAGTGATACGTTGGCTAACCTCATTTTTTGGCTAACTCAGGCTGTTTTTTAAAAACAGCACTGAAGCAGGAAAGTGGGTCTGAGTGTTGCTTCTGTGGCTTACTAATTTGGAAGTTTTTCAAACTCCTTAATACTTTCCTCCAGGAGTCCCATTGAAGGAAATAAGCATCCAGCAGATGGCTGTTATTAAATATCTGGAATTGTCTCTCCACTAGAGTGGCCTCTAACTACATCTGGCTAGCAAGCATAAAATAAACCCTAAGTGAAAACTGAGCATCTATGAAAAAAGAGCAATCCCATTAACACTCTGATTTCATATGAAATAGTATACTGTAACTAAGAAATTAAATTAAAATATTCTTTAAATTTATTTTTGTTGCCATCATGATCACAGTAACTATCTATACCTCAATGTTCATGATCAACTGACTACTTCAAGGCAAACAGTCACGTATGTCCTTCACCAAGGAAAACCAACAGTACCTAAAAGAAATGTAGAAGAAACTATCGAAAGCTGTTAAGAACACACTGCATGTCATCTTTGCATTTAAATTCAAAATCCATGTGTCAAAGACAATTAGCATTGGATAATTTACAATTCCTTCAATTGTGTACAAAAAATTGAAAAGACAGTGACCTCAAGAGCTGGGGAGTAAGCTGATGGAGCATTGGCCCGGAATGCACAAAAGGCCCAGATCAATCTGCAGCCCCAAAGAGAAAATATAAAAAGATTTAGAAATAACAGCAAAAAGAAATCAACAATAACAACAAAAATTTGAAGTGGATTTGGGTGGGGTGCTAAGGCCAATGGCGTCACCTCGAAGAGGAGTAAAGATTATGCAAGGACAATCTTTCCAGTGGTTGTGCAACTGTTTTCAGAAGGCTTAGGAACTGAAACTTTTTAATACAGCTAATGAAATTTTAATGTGTGGCTCACACTATTTGCGTTCAGGGATACTACTCTGGAACATCACCCATAACAGCAAGTAGACTGCCATGTTCTACTGCATTTATTTCTAATTTGGGATTAGAATTTTGGGATTTTTCTAAAAAATTTCGTGATAGAACACAGAATATGGAAACAATACAAACATGTCAACTAAATGCCCAGCACAGCAAAGACCTGGCTCAAAATCCTTACCCCAAACAAACTGCTTACAATATAAGATTTTAATTAGCCTAGGACTATTACAGAGTATTTGTTTAACAGTGCAAAGATGTGTTGCATTTGTTTAACTATGTAAAGATGTGTTACATTTGTTTAATTATATAAAGATATGTTGCTGTTTTACTTTGCCTGCCTAAGGCACCTGATTGGTCTAATAAAAAGCTGACCAGCCAATAGCATAGTTGAGGTATAGGTGAGACTTTCAGGCAGAGAGAATAAGTAGGAGGAGAAATTTAGGCTTGAGGAAAAAAG
The DNA here is from genome assembly GCF_014885135.2 of Alexandromys fortis. Lineage (NCBI taxonomy): Eukaryota > Metazoa > Chordata > Mammalia > Rodentia > Cricetidae > Alexandromys > Alexandromys fortis. The sequence goes on along the minus strand of NW_026068051.1, from coordinate 1,177,222 downwards.
AAGAGGAGATGACAGGGAGATGCCAGGGGCCAGCAAGCAAGGCAGGAAGGAAGCAGGAGAATAGACACACAGAATGAAAGGTAGTAATTCCCTAGGTAAAACATAGATGAATAAAAATAGTTTAAATTAACTTTAAAAAATATGTTTAAAAAGCCTAAGCTAAGGCTGAGCACTTATAATCAATAATAGGTTTCTTTATTTGGGGAGCTGGTTGACAGAGCAAAGAAAATTCCAGCTACGTAGCACTTCTTTACATTAGTAATCAGAGGTAAGATGAGCGGTTACTGCACCTTCCTGCAGTTGTTTCGGAGAGTGGTTTTTGGCATTACTAGTCAGGAGCATTCGCCGTAACAGCGCATCAGTCCCTGTGATTTCTTCTTCACAGATCCAGTCATCCACAATACACAAATGTGGGTAATTGGTTGCTAAAAGACGCAGTAAAGCTGAGTGCAGCCCTTTCAAAACAAAAACAAAAAACAAAACAAAAATAAACAGTAAGTTAACTGGACTCTTAGTCTCTCTCACAGAATCCTCCCCACCCTATATGTTCAGCAGTCCACAGCCATAAGGAAGAGAAGTGTTGCTAACAATGTTTCTCATAGCACTCTGAGCTCTCTAGCATCAGAACTGAAGAAACCTTCTGCATATGCAGAGTGAAGACACCATGCTAGGAACTAGGGCAGAAACAGCAGTCCAGAGCACTTCTGCAGGTACATACCAAGTTTCAGGAAGTTCTAGGTAGGCTTGGAGCTGGAATCATAGCTGTTCAGAAGTAGAGGCAATAAGAGCCTAAATTCAAGGTCTTGCCTCAGATACACACTGAGTCCAAGGCCAGCCTGGCAACTTAGTGAGACATTACCTCAAAACAAAGACTGAAGTGTAGAAAAATGACAGAGGACTTGCCTCACTTGTGTGAGGGTCTAAGTTCAATGCTAATAGCTGAAAAGGTTTCTTTTTTTTAATTTAAGAAAACAAATCTGTGTAGCATTTTAAATAAAAGTCCCAAGAAAACTAAATCACAGTAAGTTCAGGATGACCCTTGCAGCAAACCTTCCCAGCTTTCTTTACCTTACCCCACTGTGTGACTTTCATCAGGAAAGCTGTTTCACATAGCTTGTTTCAGGAGTTCAGAAGAGAAAAAACAAAAACAAAAAGCTTCTCAAGGGCTAAGATGATCATGTGCCACCATGGCTGACCTCAGGACTCTACACTCAAAAAGGCATTGTAACAACCCAAGTGTGCTGAACTTGAAATCTCTAAACACATGGACAACTAAAACCGCCGCCAACAGTCAGAGACGTGCAAACCTATCTACATATCGGACCCTTTTCAGTAAACATGTTAACTGGCCAGTGCTGCCAAATCCTGTTCCAACTTCTTAGAAACACACTATGTAAAGCTATAATAAACGCAGCCATCTGGCTAACCACGTCCAACAAAGGCTCATGTTCCTCTTCCAAACCAACCACAACAATAAAAGAGAAGAAAAATCATAACTTCAAAGACAGAGGAAAACCACACTGAAACATGAAAGGTGGTTTATTAAAAAAACATCGACTTTCTAAAATTATTACACATCTATTTAATAATATTTACAATTGAACTATTAAATCCATATTAATGTTTCATGGACTATTATGGAGCAGTTTAAAAAAAAAATCTACATGAACTGATATGATACTTATCCAAGACTCCAAGAAAAATGACCTCAGAAGAGGCAGAGGGTTGAAGATATAGTTAATGTAAGGCCCTCAGTGCAAATTTCAAGTAATAAAAAAAGAAACATGAAAAAAGGAAGCAGTATATAATATCATTCATATTTTTAATACATTATTATGTGAATATCTATTAGATTCAATCACATGAAATTGATGTTCTCTATGCTTTAAGATAGTTGGATTAATGAGTTCTTAGATTTATAGTGTCGTCGTGGAATTGATATACACATGGTAAAGACTATACTCTGAAATCATTACAAGGTAGCAATATGAGACAAACTCTCAGGCTACAGCCAGGCAGCAGCAGCAGGTAGCTCAGTTAGCCTTACAATCATGGGGGAAAACAGGCGCTACTCCAAGGTGCACTGGACTGCTGAGCCTCAGTGCCTGTAGCTTAAAGGGAGCACATGTTTTGTTGTTTTTGAAAAAGGATCTCTGTGTAGCCTGGGCTATTCTGGAACTCCCCCTGTAGACCGGGATGACCTCGAACTTACAGAGCTCTCACTGCCTGAGCCTCCGGAGTGCTGTGATTAGAGGTTGAGCCACTACACCTGCCACAAATGCATCTTAGATTTGACATAATTACAGCTTACAGCAGGGTTATATCCAAATAACCTCATCATAAGATGAAGGAAATTAAAAGTAGTGGGCACCCATACATCGCAGGTGTGTACCCCAATGCCCAAATATCAGCAATTGTATCTGGGTCACCCTATAAGGAAACAGCTGCAGTTCTATAGGGGAGAGGCGATCTGTAGGGGTAAAGTAATGGATTTAGTAAGAGAAGCAGAAATCATTTTCATTCCTTAATTGTTTGTTTGATTGTTTTGGATTTTTTGACACAGGGTTTCTCTTTAGCTTTGGAGCCTGTCCTGGAACTAGCTCTTGTAGACCAGGCTGGCCTCAAACTCACAGAGATCCGCCTGCCTCTGCCTCCTGAGTGCTGGGATTAAAGGCGTGCACCACCACTGCCCGGCGAATTGTTTACATTTTTAACACCACCACTGCCCGGCGAATTGTTTACATTTTTAACACTGACTACAACTTATTATATATCTCTATATATTGTATGTTGTATATTATATATACAACAAACTTTAGCAAAGAAAAATAAATAAAACAAATACCTCCCAACTCCTGCTGCAGTCCTTGAGCCTGTCGAATAAGGAACTTGATAGGAATCTGGTCCATTAAAGAAGAAGAGTATGATTTGGGTTTCCTTTGCATGGAAGCTGCCAATAAAAGACAAAAAGTATGAAGGAAGAGAGTACCAAAAAAAAAAAAACCCTTAACTTTCAAAACAAACAGGAACAAGACAATTTGAAATTACTTTTAATTCACTTAATATATGAATGTTTTAAAGATGAAAACAACTATGAAAATAGTGGCTATAAGGGAAAACCAAGGGCAAGATTCAGAAATGTACTGCACTGAAAGAACTCAGCCAAGACCTTCCCTGCATCTATTAGGAAAGCCCAAAGCAGTCATGAGCACAGACTTAGAGCATGATGATTCCAATACAAATTATGAAATACCAGCAGGTGAGAAAAAAGGCTCAGGAGTTAAGAGCACTGGCTGTTCTTCCAGAGGATCCGGGTCCAATTCCCAGCACCCACATGGCATCTCACCAACTGTCTGTAACTCCAGCTCCAGTGGATTCAACACTCCCCACACAGACACACATGCAGGCAAAACACGAAGGCACATAAAATAAAAATAAATCATAAAAAATATAAATAAGTCAATACATGAAACACCAGCATTCCAGGCATACGTCTGTAATCCTAGCACATGGGAGGTGGAGGCAGGATCAGAAGTTCAAGGCATCTTCAGCTAAATAGTAAATTTATAGCCAGCCTGGGCTACCTAAGACACTATCTTTAAAAAACAAAAAGAGCTTTGAATACATTATTTATGATACCTGGTAACTATCTATATAAGGGATGTTAAGCAATGTGAATTTGACTTCCTTCTTGCCTATATCCTACCCCCCGTTAGCAACATCTACTCTTTTTATTTTTAATAAGTGCAACTTAATTCCTTTGTATGCTATTCCATTTTAAAGCCTATTTCACCCACAGTCACTATGGTCTGACTTTCCTGCCTCTAAGTTTTCATCTCCTTAATACAACCTTCATCCTGCAGCCACAGTCCTCTTCTGTAAACACCGTTCACCAAATCCTGTACCTCTAACTCCACTCTCAAACCTTTGAGGAGTGCTGTAGCCACATACAGTCACGGTCTCTGCCAGCAATCGCCGTCTCACCTCTAGCTCATTCTTCTGTATTCGAATCTAAGTATTTTGCAGTAAACCATGTGAATATATGAAATTTTCAGGTTACCTATATTGTACAAAAGGATATCCAAATATCCAATATAATTATTTATTCTTTTTCAAATGGCAAAATGTAAATCCTTTTTTTTAAAAGAATAAGATGTAGATGAGTGTTATTTGGGGCTGCAAAATGACGGGTAAGGACACTTGCCATCAACCCTGAAGATGTAAACCCACTCCTAGTACCCACATGAGGGAATAAGAAAACTAACTCTTAAGTTGTCTTATTGAGTCCCTGTCTACACTGTGTCACGGCACAGATGAATACACACCAGTGTAAGATAAATAAATAAAGAAATGAAATAATTGTCTGTTTAGACCAAATACCTCTTAATACAATTACCCACATAAGTTAGTAAATTTTCACTCTAGTTTGCTAAAAATCTTTTACAAACTAAGTAAGAATTTATCAGAAAACAGCTCAAATAACGGTTATAGGTTCCAGTATCCTGGTTCCAACACTCAGCTTCCCAGTGCCTCCCACAGACTCAGCAGCCTATCTCAGCACCACTGTGAAGGGTACAGGAGTACAAGGATGTCAACTGCCTGCCTCACAACAAGGACTCAAATGTTAATTTGTTTATCAAGATCTAAGGCTAGCGCTAAAGGTCTTCACCTCGAGGCTTGTGTGGGGCATGTGGTGTCTACCTGCTGAGGTATCTTGCTCCTCCACCTCCACCTTTTTGCCCTTTGAAACAGATTCTCTCTGTGGTCCAGAATGGTCTAAAATAGGCTTTGGTTTTCTTGTTTCAACCTCTTATGTGGTTTAGCATGCACAAGTCCTTGGCCTCAAACTCAAAACCTCCTAAAAAACTTTATACTTAAAAAAGATTGGGGGTGGGGGGATAACTCAGTGATTAAGAACACTTGCTCTTCCTGAGTACCTGGGTTTGGTTCCTGGCAACCACATGGTAGTTCTCACTCTAGTTCCAGGAGATCTGATGTCCTTTTCTGACCTCCTCAGGCACCAGACATGTATGCAGTACACACACATACATGCAGGCAAAACACTCAAACACATAAAATAAAACAATATTTTTACATTATTTTTTTTAAAGATGAAAATTTTTTACTTAAGTTTTCAAGATCAACTTAACGTGAAATATCAGTGTTGAAGTTTCTTGAGAGCTAGGGACTTGTTAGGATAATTGCTAGGCTTTAGAAGGCTCTGGGGTTGCCTGGTAAGACGGCTCAGTGTGCTCAAGGGCTTGAGTGCAATCCCCAGAACCCATGTTAGAAACCAGCAGTGACTCATGTCTGAGTCCCACCACTCTAGCAGGAAATGCAAGTAGGAAACGGGGCAACCAGTCAAAAGTTCAAGACATGGCCTCGAACACAAGATGGAAGGAGAGAAACAACTCTTGAAAAGTTGTCCTCTGACCTCCAACCATATTCAAACCATTCAAGCTTGTGATGTACTCAAAGCTTGGTTGAGAGAATACTTGCTTAGCATGCACAATCCCCTGGGGTTGAGTCATGAATATGGCATAACAGCAAACACGTGTACTCACAGCATTTGCAAGGTAGAGGCAAGAGAACCAGAAGTTCAAGGCCATCCACTGCAGCACAGTGAGTTTGAGACCAGCTGAAACATATGAGATCTGGTCTCAAAAGACAAAAGATGGCTCAGCAGGTAAAGTGGCTGCCACACAAGCCTGACAACCTAAGGTCAATTTAAAAACCTACATAAAGGTAAAAGAGGAGAATCAAATCCACAAAGCTTTTCTCCGACACCTCCCCCATACTATGATATGTGTATGCCAATACACACAACACATACCCGCACAGTAATTTAAAAAAAAAGAGGAAGATAAATTAGGGAATAAAGAGCTCCCTGTGAAGGTATGTGTACCTGAACTTAGATGCTATCCAGAACTCCAATAGAATAATCAGGTTTGACTGGAGAAGCCTATATTGCAAAGCCAGAGGCACAGACAGGAGGACCCAGAGGATAGAGCAAGGCTCTTGGTATCAACTGCTCACTTCTAGACACTTGCAAACATGCACAAATACACATATGCTCTATGTAAACTCATGCAAGCAAACACACAGAACATAAATGAAATCAATAATAAAATATATTAAAATTTTAACATTACAAATGCATCATTTATACAAAAAGAAAAGGGGGCTGGAGAGATGGCTCAGAGGTTAAGAGCACTGGCTGCTCTTCCTGAGGTCCTGAGTTCAATTCCCAGCAACCACATGGTGGCTTACAACCATCTGTATTGAGATCTGGTGCCCTGCTCTGGCATGCGGGCATACATCAAGGCAGAATGTTGTATACATAATAAATAAATAAATCTTAAAAAAAAAAAAGATTTTCTAGCAAAATCCTAATAGTGGTTTTACCTCTAAACAATAAAAATATAGTTTCAGGGTTTTTTCTCATTAAATTAAAATTTTAAAATTTGTAAAATTTTACTATTTATAAATTTTGTCTGGTCTCAATACGTATCCTTGGTTGGTCTGGACTTGCTATGTAAACCAGGCTAGCCTTGAATTCAGAGATCTACCTTTCTCTGCCTCCTGGGATTAGAGGTATCTGTTGCCAAGAAGCCCAGTAGTTCTGTTGTTTTTCGGTGGTTATTGCTGTTCTTTAAGAAAAAAAAGTGATCAAACATAGATACGAGTACTGCTCACCCTCTGAGTGCTCTAGTGCTACAGACATGCACACCATGCCCAGCAACATTACATAAATAATCAAATAAGTTGAAGATACTATTGTTCTACAAACATGTAACCATTAGCACATTTCCTTTGTGAATGTTTGGTTTAACTCTAGGGTTGACAGCTGTAAAACTTCCTATTTCCTAGCTGGACATGGTGGTTCCTATGTACCAGACAATGAACAGTGAGTCTTGTTCTGCTGGTGACCAGGAGGAAATTTTACATACAGTGGAAGGGCAGAGTAGAAAAAGGCAAGACTTCCTCTTCGGATGGCATGAAGCTGCAGGGTGAGTTAAACAAGCCATCCTTGTAGCTACTGAGGAGTGAGACAGCAGCCAGGCACGGTGGTTCACACTTGGAATTCCAGACTCACTCAGGAAGTGCAGGCAAGAGGGTCAGGAATTCAGGCAAAACTCGGTTACACAGAGAGTTCAAGCCCAGCCAGGTCTCTAAGAGACTCTGTCTCAAAAACAGAAAGCTAAATAATATATCTGAGACAGGCGGCGGTGGTGGTGCATGCCTTTAATTCCAGCACTCAAGAGGCAGAGGCAAGCGGATCTCTGTGAGTTCGAGGCCAGCCTGGTCTAAAGAGTGAGTTCTGGGACAGCTAGGGCTGTTACACAGAGAAACCGTATCTTAAACAAACAAACAAAAAATTATATATCTGATGTTTTTCTTACTAGGTAAAGCAGTCTGTTTTGAGATAATTTTGATACAACTATACAGTACCATGCCCAATTTATAAAGTACTATGCAGAGTGTTTTAAAAACAAACACTTGAAATATGCAAGTAATATTCACACTGTAACTAAGTAATAAGTACAAAGGAAATCATCCTCTATTACTACACATCTTCTTTTGGATGGATACTTAAGTCAATGGTATCCCATAAATGTGTACAATTTCTATCTTCTGTCTAAAAGATTTCTAAATGAACATTCATATACATATCTATGTACATTAATATACTCATGTAAGTATTTTTGAACAAACAATAAATACATGCATGTGTGTTTTAACAGCTATAACACTCCAATATGGGATTCCACCTAGATTGTACCTCTGAACTTCTGTACCCACCGGGTGGTTGCTAATGTTTATTATAAGGATTAAACCAAAGGACAATTAGCAAAGTGCTTGAACTACAACACAATTCACAGGTAGGAATATATTTGAGGCAAATAATCTCTTGCCTCCAGACAAAAACTGTCTTAACACTGTGACATGTTCTGAAGTTCTTCACACTCCTGGAAGACAAGAAACTAGACCAGAGAAAAGCCCCTAACCGGGGAAAGCTTTGTGAGGGACAGCATCTTCTCACCCACCTCTTTCCATCATCGGAGGACATACTCCAGAGACTGACTGGCTCCAACAGCCCCTCTCGGCACGACACCACTCTCAACAAGTAGTGACACGTACCCTTGTCATCTTAGGAAGTTAGGGCTAGACAGACAGCTCAGTGGCTAAAAGCACAGGCACCCACATCAGGTTACTCATAAACTGCCTGTACTCTTAACTCCAGAGATCAATGGGTACCCACACATGTGGTGGACTAACACACACACACACAAAATAAAAAATTTTTATAAACCTTTCCTGACCTTATTTCCCATCACAGTTACCATATTGCTTCTCTCTTTTCCTTAAACAATTCCCCAAAGTGCATTCTCTACTCATGGTCTATAATACTGGGTCCTCTAGTCCTCTTCTGAATTCATTACAATTAGGTTTTCTTTCCCTTTATTTCCTCTTTTATTTATTTACTTTTGTTGTTGTTGTTTTTGCTTTTGTTTTTCAAGACTAAGTTTCTCTGTATAGCCCTGGCTGTTCCTGAACTCACTCTGTAGTCCAGGCCGGTCTCACACTCAACAGAGATCTGCCTTCCTCTACCCACTGAGTGCTGGGATTAAAGGCATGCACCACCATGCCTGGCCTTATAATTAGGTCCTCATCCTACCATTCTACAGGCAAAGTGATCTCTACCATGCTATGTGCAGACATCAGCTGAACCCCAGTCCTCATCTTCCTCCCTCATTCAAGCTCACCTGACAGCGCTCAGACAGCGCTCATCACTAACTCCTAGCCTCCTTCTTTCGGCATCTAGGACACCATATTGTCCTGGATTTCCTGTACCTCCACTGCTGAGAACCTATCGTAATATCATAATTTTAAATACCATATAGATGCAAAAGACATTCAGTCCTGTATCTACGAGGACACAGCTAGCTACTCACTGTCCTCACTTCAAAGAAGAACAGACATCTCTACGTATTTAAAGCTGAGCTCCTGATCCCCGCAAACCTAACCTAGGTCCTACAGGTTCTTTCATTTCAAATGACATTTCTACCCCTTATGCCATGGCCCAAAGTCTCTAACCTGACCTTCCTCTCTCAAATCAGATTCATTAAAATAAAAAATAATGCAGCATCTTAGTCCCACAATATGATACCAACGGTCTGAAATCGAGGCTAAAAGAACTTCCTAGCATCTCTTTACTACCTACTCATTAGATTTCCCTGGGCTATCAGACTGACTGTGAGCAAACTACTGGAACCATTCAGCTCTGCTGGACTTACCCAAAGTCTTTGTGTTTGCCAGGAGCGCTTCCTCGTAAGAAAGGATGTAATAGAGCACCAAAAGCTGCGCCGTGATACTGAAGCGCTGATTAAGGCGGGCACTGTCACCCTGAGGGGATAGAAAACTTTAACATAGTAAACCGCAAGCTGCTTTCTTTTTCAAAACAGATAGATTATCCAGTGCTGCTGCACCAAGCATAGCTTGACTGGGAGAGGACTGCTGGGTTAGCAGCAAACTCAAACAACTTTCTCCCTCACTAAAAGGAAGGTTGAGACCACAAAAGGAAACGTCCTTTCTTGGTCTTTAAGACAGGGGAAATGTCACAAGGCTTCAGCTACTGCTTCTCCACAGTACTCCCACCAGGCTGCTTCTCAGAGACTAGAAGAAATGGAAGCACTATATAAAATTACCATAAAGAAAACAATTCATAAAATAGATACTGTATATTTAACTGTGTCTGCGTAAACTGTAACTTTTTCCTGGCAAAATAAGGAAAAAGATTTTCACCCAACTGTCCACAACTGAATCCAAGTGTATCTTTGATTCCCAGGAAGCTAAACAACACCATGTTGGAGATGCTGAAATGCCCCACAGCCCTTTAGCAGTACATAATTTTCAAGGTACCCATTACACTTGAACAAGAGGCTTCAGCACAACTCCTTGAGCTGTGCACGGCTGAGTAAGCCTGTTATCCCAGTATTCCAGAAACTGAGGAAGCAACATTATGAGTTTGAGACCACCCAGACTACAAAGTGAGACACTTTCTCAAAAACTATTCATTCAGGAATACATACAAAAGAGGAATAAATAATTTTTAAAATGATATATAAAAAAGAACTCTTCAATAAGTGCTATTTGACAAACTACTGGTAATTAACACTACTATATGTTTCCTTATCAGTAAACTAATAAAATTTAATCTCATTTGTGTGTGCATAGTATGTACGAGTTTACAACTGTGTGTGCAAGGGTTCACACTTATGCATTAATCTGAGTTTGAAATCAGAATCACCTATAAGACCTCTAAGGACAAAAAAATAAGGACTAAGCCAGAGATGTAACAGATGTAACAGAAATATTATTTTATTTACCCCAATGACTTCCTGGAAAATGTTAAGTATCTCCTGTTCTGTGACTGGCTGATTTGTGGCTTCAGGATTTGATTTAGATGCTGGAGTAAGTATAGAGTTTATGTACACATCAATCAGAGGAAGTAGCTGAGGGTGGAGTGGAGTGGAGGTTTCTCACAGCTGTCTGTAAATCCAGTCCTAGAAGAAAACGGCATTGAATCAAGGCAAAGAAAAAAGAAAAAAAGATCAAAACTATAGAACTATGTAAAGCTTTAAACTGTTTTCATATCAGTGGACTCACCATTCGTTTGGGGAGCTAAAATATACTATCTCTTTTATAATTGCCTTAAAGGTCCTTATCATTGAATCGAAAAGACAGTGAAAGACACACATAAGACAGTGAGAAGCCTGGCTCTGGGTGTACGGAGTTTTTGAACAGTCCCTACTCTGTACATGTAGAGATCTGTATGTGTCATGGAAGACTTCCCATCAGAACGAGATTGTGGCAGGGGATATTTCCTCTGAGAAACACCCTGATTAAGAAAGAAACTTAGGAGCTGGAAAGATGGCTCAGGTTAAGAGCACTGGCTGCTCTTCCAGAGGTCATGAGTTCAATTCCCAGCAACCACATGGTGGCTCACAACCATCTATAGTGCCCTCTTCCTGGCGTTCAAGCAAACATGCAGACAGAGCACTGTATATATAATAAATAAAATAAATCTTAAAAAAAGAAAGTAACTTAGGTGAGGTGGTTGTGGTGGCGCACACCTTTAATTCCAGCATTCAGGAGGCAGAGGCAGGAGGATCTCTGTGAGTTCAAGGCCAGCCTGGTCTACAGAGAAAGTACCAGGACAAGCTCCAAAGCTATACAGAGGAAACTTGACTTGAAAAAAAAAAAAAAGAGAAAGAGAGAGAAAAAAAATAATATTGTACATTTTGTAAATAGGTTATGATATTGTTTTAAAAACTAAATTTTGGTTCTTAATAATAATAAACTATATTATTAACTTAATACTAATAATTAATTAACTACATAAATAAACTAGCAATTTATCTAACTACCAAACATTATATATAAACCACAGGAAAGGACTACAGTTACAGTTGAAAGTTTAAATGTAAAGTCCTACTTTTATCGACACTTTGTGCTTGGTAAACGACCGACTCCTGAGAAGTTGGTAAATACAATGAATGGGCAGAAACCCAGTAATGTTGGCACTCAGGTTGCTGGTGACAGGGACTCGAACTGCATGAGCTGTGACAACCTAAAAGGGAAAAACAGCATTAAGATAATAAAATAGTAACACATAAAATAACAAACTCAAAATTAGTTTGAGAAAAGGTATAGTGTACAGACTATCATCCATGAGGATGAATGATGAGAATCAACTGGTATAAGTTTTAATTTTTTTGTTTTATTTTAAGACAGGATCTCATTGAGATCAGGCTGGCCCTAACTCTCTATACCCTAAGGATGGTGACCCTGAACTCTTAATCCTCTTCTTTGTCCTGAGTGTTAGATTACAGGCTTGTCTCTGAACGTTTTCGTGGTTTTCAAGTGACAAAAAAGTAATTAGGTGTGGACATTCATCCGCAATCTCAGCCACAAGAAAGGCTGAAGCACGAGGTTCACAAGTTCAAGGCCATCTTGAACAACTTGCTGAGATTTTATCTCACTAAGACTAGGAATACATCTCAGTGTTATGATGTTTGTCTAGCACATGCAAATTCCTGAGTACAATCCCCAGTACAATCCTAAGTACAAATCTCTAATTTTCTATTTATTTTTACACAAACTCATCTAAAGGGCTTGAGGAGTAACTCAGTGGAACAGCAGTAGTATAGCATACAAAGGCCAATGGTTCCATTTCCAACACTACAAAAAAACTGCAATAAAAAGAAGTACACAAATGCACATGTGATGATATTAAAAACATAGCTTAGTAGCTTAGCTAATTTACTCTACAGAAGCCCCTTTACCTTTCACATCTACTTTTGACATGATAAAATACAAGACTACCATGTTACTTCTCTTTGAAGGGTTGCTGTGAGGGCTAATTTCTTTTCTAGTAGTTATATGAGCTGGACCTGCTGGCACACTCCTGAAATCTCAGCACTCAGAGGGCTGGGCAGGAGGATTGCAAAAAGCTCAGAGTTTACAACAAGCTTAGCCTATATAATAAGTTCCAGTCCAGCCAGGACTTTAGAGTGAGAGTCTGTCTCAGGAGGAAATTAATATATATATATACATACACACACATATATATATATATGAATGAATTGACAAATGAATGTGAAAACTAATTTTTACTTTTATAAGTAACTTACTGAAAAGAAAATTATTCCTGGATTTACCCACAGACAAGGATGATAAAGCCAAATAAATATAAATAAAAGACTAAGGAACCAAAGTAAAGACTTATGCTGTTTTCTCAGAGAAATCCAAATGGTTAGCCCACATGAATAGATCACCAATATCTACAACCACACCCTAAATAACCATTTAAAGTTTTCAAGAATATATAAACTCAACATACACTGTTTGTAGTGGTATTTTGTTTGTGTTTTAACAAATAAAGTTTGCCTAAACATCAGAGTGCAGAGCTAAGCCACTAGGGGCCAGGCTGTGGTGGCCCACATGTTTAATCACAGTATTTGGGAGTCCCAATCCTTTAATCCCAGCACTAGGGAGGTGGTGATGGGAAGGGATATGGCTGGGCAGAGAGGGGAATATAAGGCAGGAGGAGACAAGAGCTCAGTGCAGTCTGAGGAGTCACCCCTTTGGTCTGAGGATTCAGTAGAGGTAAAAGGTCTCTAGTGGCTGCTGCACTGCTTCTCTGATCTCTCAGCTTTCACCCCCTGATATCTGACTCCAGGTTTTATTTAGTAAGAGCAATTAGAACTCGTGCTACAACTGTTTTATAATGAGTTACATTAAGTGAATTATTCACAGAGAGTTTAAAGATGAAATAAATTATCATTAAAAATTGAAGCTGGCAAAAAAAAAAAAGCCCACTTTATTCTTCTAAGGAGTTTAGTCAGTAGCTAACGAAAGCAAGTACCTGCTCAGTGAAGATCTCCTGTGTGAAGATGGTCTTCATCCTGCTCAAGGAGCTGGGCTTAATCACAATCTACAACAGTAAAAAGAATTCCAACAGCATGGAAAACTGCGTGAAATACATTTACTCTCATGAATTTATTATCCAAAACGGGTATGATGTACAATATTAATGTTCAAAAGTTAAACTTTTCTTTCACAAGTGGCTCTCAAGCCTGACATAAGAGATGTACTCCTATGTATGCCTGTAGTCTCAGGCACCTGGGAGGATGAGGCAGAAAGAACTAGAACCCAGATCAGAAGCAACCTGGGCAATATAGAGAATGTCTGTCAAAAATAAAGATAAAACATATTTTTAAATTACTTAATAAATAGTACTAACTATTGGCACTAGCTAATAGCTACTACCACTAACTACCAGGGAAGAGAAGAGGTTTATCCAAGAAATGGAGACAAGAAACATACATATTTCATATACATATACACTTTGTTATACACGTGACACTACACACCATGTACTTCAAATGGACAATATTTAAAATCAATGCAGAACTGAAGTATATATAACTCAGTGGAAGGGTGCTTGCCTAGTATAAGTGAAGTCCTGTGTTTGTTCACTAGAACTGAGAAAAAAGATCTAAATGCAGAGCATAAAACCATAGTAAACTAGAAGAAAGTGTAGTAAGCTGAGTGTGGCGACTCACACCTATAAACCAGCACCTCTGTGGAAAAGGAGGGGAAATCACATGACAGGTTGAGCCAGTCTGAGCTACAAAGCAAGTCCTTCTCTCAAAAAAACAAAAAGAATGAAAGAACTAGCTTTACTAATAATCAACAAAATATAAAACAAGTGGGACCATTCTTCACCAATCAGATTTGCAGGCCAGACATAGTGATGCATGCCGTTAATCCCAGCACTCAGGAGGCAGAAGCAGGCCAATCTCTATAGGTTTGAGGTCAGCAAGGTCTATATACCAAGTTCCAGGACAATCCGGGTTATATAGAGAGACCTCATCTCAATAAATAAATATATAAATAAATTTAAAAGAAAAAGATAAAAAGAACGGGGCTGTCTAGGCATGGTAAGATATCAGGAAATCAAGGGCTCTCATGCATCAACGTGAGCAATGATACTGGAAAAATCTACGAAAAATAACCTGACAGTATTTAGCAGACTCACATTTTTATTTAGTAACTGCTTGCCACAGTTTTATCTTAAACAGTTTGAGAAATATTAAGATACAGATGTATAACTGCCTATGTGTATATTTACATAAATGAGTTTATAAATAAATTAGTTTATAATAAATTAGAAAATCTACGTAGGAAATAAAAAAAAATCATTGAGACTAGCATGAGTTCAAGCCAGCCTGTCTCAATCAACAACAAAAAGGACTGGAAGAGGAGTCAGCAAGGACTGCACCTGCAAAGGACACAAGTTTGGTTCCTAACACCCATGTCAGGAAGCTCACAGCAGCTTGGGACTCCAGCGCCATAGGTTCCCATTCCTCCTCTGGCTTCTATCAGCAGTTGTATACATATTCACATATGCACATACAGACACACATACATACATAAAGTTTGAATAAATGTTCTAAAAATTCCTATTTTTCTAGGAATTCTTTAATAAAACTTCAAACTAGCAAACATCTAAAACTACTTAAAAGAACACAATGTATTTATTTTATACTATGACAGAATGTTCAGTTTAGACACATTTTCTTTCAGAAAAAAGATTATTAAAAATTACCTTCATGCCCAGAGTGGAACAGACTAAGTCAATGATAGCGCTAAGCTGGTTGCTATGGAAATACATGGCCACCAATAACAGCATCTCCCCAAAAGAAGCAGAGACCCCTGATGTACTGTCAAAACAGGAGAAAAACTGTGAATTTCCAAGGAGGAGATGAATAAGAGCTTTCTGAACTGAGGGGACACACACGGCTCCTCACCTCTCAAAGTAAGCCTCCTCTTTGATCATCCAGCTAAGCCACACCACCATCAGCTGCTCCTGCTCCGGGGTGCTGTGGAGACAACGCGGCGGCAGCCGTGAGCCAGACAGCAAGAAGAAAGCAGTCTGACAGCATTTTCCCTTATTTTTAAAGATTTATTTATTCTTACTTTACACGTATGAGGAATATGCCTACACGTGTACATTTGTACTATGTCATGCCTGGTGTCCTGGATTCTCTGGAACTAGAATTACAGTGGTTCTGAGCCACTGTGTGGATGCTGAGAACTGAACCCAGGTCTTCTGCAAGAGCACCAAGTGTCATTAACCACTGAGAATCTCTCCAGTCCTGAAGTTATTTTTCCTAGGAGTTATTTTTCTCCTTTATGTTGAAATAGCAACTCAAATTAATGATTTGCAAAACTGGACCATTAATTATAATTGAAACATGAGACAGTTCTAGAAGTCAAAGATGAAGGATTTGGCTTCATGATTCTAAATTGTCAAAACCTCAAATCTTAGTATATTTGCAAGGTGGAGAGAGTGACATTACCTCATATTCCTTTGAAAAACAAAGGTCTCTGAGGTTAAAATGTTAAAAGAACTGTACTAAGGACTGATCACTTACTCCATATAGGAAAATTAAAATCTGGAGAAAATAAAAATCTGATGTTAAAACATTAGCAACAGCTGGGCCAGATTTAATGACTTTAATCCCAGTACTCGGGAGACAGAAGCAGGCAGATCTCTGAGTTCAAAGTGTACAATTATGTAAATTTTCTGATATGCTTTATGGTTTTTGTTTTTGTTTTTTTCCCAAAAAGAACAAGCAACGCACAGAAGATTGTAGGAGGGGAAAATTCAATGACCATCTCTGAAAGTCACTCAAGAAGAGGTGTTAGAGCCAGGCAGTGGTGGCACACGCCTTTAATTCCAGCACTCGGGAGGCAGAGGCAGGCGGATCTCTGTGAGTTCAAGCCCAGCCTGGTCTACAGAGTGAGTTCCAGGACAGAGTCCAAAGATACAGAGAAACCCTCTCTCAAAAAACTAAATAAATAAATAAATATTTCTTTCTTTAGGGGGCTGGAGAAATAGCTCAGGGGTTAAGAGCACTGACTGTTCTTCCAGAGGACCCAAGTTCAATTCCCAGCACCCACATGGCAGCTCACAACTGTCTGTAACTCCAGGGATTCTGACACCCTTACAGACATGGATGCAGGCAAAACACCAATGCACATTACATATATATAATAAAAATAAAAGAAGTGTTAGACAAAGAAACCCCAAGGGAAGAACACTGTCATCAAATTAATTCCGGAACATTTCCTAGAACTAAGGGACATCTGTTTGTATTAGCAAGGACTGACTGGGTGCTGAGGGTGATACAAACTGGGACAGGAAGTGAAGGAGCATGTGCAATCCCAGAACAGGGGGGCTGAACAAGAGCACCTCAGTAAGGGCCAGGCCTCCTACACATTTGCACAGTGAAAGAGGACACCTAAAGGGAGCAGGAATTGGGATGATGTTAGGGAAGCCACAACAACATGGGTAGTTAGAAGACAATGGAACACACATTTTCACAATCCTCAAAAGAAATTACTTCCTGCTTAAAATTCTACATGCCACCGAACCATTAGCCAAATGTCAGAATGGAGGCCTTTTCAGAAATCCACCCCTGCTCTGAAGAATTTACCTCCCACTTGTCTGCTCTCTAAAGATGCTCAATCAAGAACAATCTCTGTGTACAGCTGCAGAACACTAGATACAGAGGGGTCTAGTCCAGACGGGAGCAGACAACACTGCCCTGGGCAAGATTTCTGAGAAAGATTCAACTGTCTAATGAGTCGGATTAGGTCCAGAGATTTAGCTACATTTTGTTTCGCTGTTGTTCGGTTTTGTGTGTCTGTGTTTCTTGGCTTTGTTTTGTTTTGTTGTTATTGGTTTTTTGAGACAGGATCTCACTATGTAGCCTTTGCTAGTCTCAAACTCATGGTAATCTTCCAGTCTTGATCTCCTATGGGCTGGGATTAGAAGCATGAATTACCACAACCAGCAAAATTTAGTTTCTCAGGCGGTGGTGATGTACGCCTTTAATTCCAGCACTTGAAAAGCAGGGGTAAGATGGATCTCTGAGTTTGAGGTCGGCCTGGTCTACAGAGTGAGTTCCAGAGCAGGAGAAACCCTGCCTCAAAAAAGGAAAAATGGAAAAAAAAAAAAAAGAGAGAGAGAAAGGTTTAGTTAATTGTTATTACATAGGCTACCAAGAAAATTTAAAACAAAACTGTTTTAAAAGAGAGATAAGCAATTACTTAGTCATAATTGAGCTCTCAATGTTTACATAATCATAATACAAATATAAACAACTATAGATTGTTCAAATTAAAATTATTCTAACTGTACTAAGATAACAGAAGGAAAAGAAGAAAAGGAAGATATGTAGTATTTCCAGACAGAGAAAAAAGTAATAATTGTTCATCTTTGAGAATGGGAATTCAATTAGCTAATACCTAGAATGGTCATCACCAATGAAGTAGCGGGGCCAGTGAGATCACTCAAGAGGTAAAGGCATTTGCCACCAAACCTGACAACCAGAGTTCCATCTCTGAAGCCCACATGGCAGAAAGAGATCAATGACTTCTGCGAGTTGTCCTCTGACCTCCACGCATACACCATAGCAGTGGTGTACAAATCAAACACACACATACATACACACACCCCAAGGAGCGAAACACAAAATAAACAGGTATTGAAGTTTGTAAAAAGTTTTTAAACAATGTATTACTGACCCAAAACTACTCAAGAACTAAAAGATAATACCTCCAAAGAAGAAAAAGTAGGAAGGAAAGTTATAAGCCTTCAAAAACTCTTGAAGAACGCTGACTCTTTAAACGATGTTCATCAGAGACTCTGACAAAGACTAGTAAAACGGTAGTATTCAGAAGATGCTGCTGTTCTTCCACCGAAGGGGACTGTGACTGTCTATGCCTAGGCCAGTCTTTGTGGCAGACTTTTAATAACACGCTCTACATCTTTTCTGGTGGCATCATACATGCCAGGCAAGTACACTAGCTGCACTGCACACTCTCCCCCACACATACATTTTGATAAGGAAATAAGAGCACATCTTGAATGAGCAGAGCAACTATACGGTAAGGTACCTGACAAGTGTAGAAAAGGCCAGCAGCATACAGAAGGAAAGGGAGACAAATCGAACCCCGGCCGGTGTGGCAGGCGGGCGGCTGGTCATCAGCTGCAGCAACTGCTCAGCTTCTTCTTCAGTTGGTCTGAAAGGACAAACACAGCGAGAGTTTACACTTATTTATTTGCTTATCTACTTTTAGTTCATGAAGAAAGTGAGTTTTCCAACATTTTAATCCTTCAAGTACAAACTTTTTAAAATCACTTTAAAAAAAAATACATTCAGCCAAGCAGTGTTGGCTTACACCTTTAATCCCAGCACTCAGGAGGCAGAGGCAGGTGGGTCTCTGAGAGTTCAAAGCCAGCCTGGTCTACAGATTGAGTTCCAAGACAGGCTCCAAAGCTACAGAAAAACTCTGTCTCACAAAAACAAAACAGAAACATTCAGTTACTTATTGTGTGTTGTGTGTGTGCATGTGTATGTGTACATGCGTGCATGCAAGTATATAGTACGGTGAGTGCAGAGTCCGCATCTATTGTGTTGTATGTATATGGTGTATGTATGTGTGGTGTATCATAGTGCACATGTATGGGCATGTTCATGTCTGTGAACACATGAAGGAGGGTAATTGCCTTGAGGCAAGGTGGATCACTGAAACAGAAACTAGGTGTTCCCACCAGGCTCGCTGACCAGGAAGTTCTTGGGACATTCATATCCCTACCTCACAACAGTGAGGTTACAGGCTTGTACAGCCATGCCCAGTGCTTTAGGTGAGTGCTGGGGATTCAAAACAAGTCATCAAGGTTACAGAGGAACATTCTTAAACCCTGAGACATTACCCTATACTTTCATCATTATTGGCCAATTCTCTTTTCAATTATGTGCTTTTTAAATGGCATATGGATTTATCACTGAGAAATGGAAAACTCTGTTGTCTCTGCAAAAATCAAATAACAAATAAACTGGGTTCAATGACCAATAGCGTTTCAAGGGAGCAATAGCAGAGGTCACAGACATAACAAGCACATGTTACTCATGTGTGGTCATGTGTCCTGCAGAGCTCACGGCAGTTTATACATTATAGAATCATGGGGTTAATGGATTGTATCAACTTAGATTTGAGCCAAACTGATGGGCTAGCATTTGCTTAACTCAGCCATCAGAACTGAAAGGCACATGAGCTGGAGACACACGCAGGAATGTTCCCACACCAGCTGAGGACACTATTCTGAAAGATTTAGTGCAGGGACTTGGAACCTCATGCTATAAAGTACCACGTCCTGGGGGCTGGAGAGGTGGCTCAGAGGTTAAGAACACTAACTGCTCTTCTAGAGGTACTGAGTTCAATTCCCAGCACCCATGTGATGGCTCACAACTGTCTGTAACTCCAGTTCCAGGGGATCTGACACCTTCACACAGACACACATGCAGGGAAGACACCAATGCACATGAAATAAATAAAATCAAAAGAAGAATTATGAGAGCAAGCATGCACAGTCCGAGTCAAGGACATGAGGCGCACCTTCCTCTTAAAAAAAATAAAAAAAAGAACCACGTCCTGTCGATTCTCAAACAGAGGGGTCTTCACCTGACCTGGAGTGGTTGTGGGTCACTCACAGATCTCTCAGAGGTGTCTTCTCAAAGTGGTAAAATCACAGGGTCCTTTACACTGTGATTAAAATCTGATAAAATACTCTCATCCCTCCAATATCTACATAATTCTATTTGTAATCAGAAATTAGATCAAATATTCCTTAAGGACAGTTGGCCTTAGCACCTTCAATCTTGACATAAGCTAGTAAAATCCAAAGCCGGAGCCTCCTAGTAAAAGGCCTTTGTTCACTTCTCAGCGATTAGAAACAAGAAGAAAAAGATAAAAGGGTAAAATATCGGATTGAGTACTTGAGTCCAGCAATCCCCATCAAGGCACAGTACAGACGTAAGAGTGCGCTGGCTTTCACAACATGCTCTTCCTTCAGCCCCGAGTACACAGACACAGTGGGCTCCATCTCCACCTCGGCTTCTTCGACAATGCGGGTGCTCCTGACTGTAGGAAGAATGCCCATCAACTCCAGGAGAAGCTGTCTCCTCATCTGCCAAAGGACAGAACCGCTGGGCTCCCTTTTTCTCTGTAAGTGTGAATTGAGAAAAGAAGAGAGAGCACGGAGCATTTATCAAATTAAAAGGAAGCTGAAGAGAGTTCATCACGCGAGCACTTGCAGTTGATCTCCCATGAGGAGCCTGTCATACTGCAGTTCCATTTAAACAAGAAAACGCAAAATCCACACATCCACTCACCCCATGCTGCACGACTGCAGGGGAAAAGCTAAACTAATGCAAACTGAGTTGTGACTAGTGTTTAAACAGTACTTTCATCTGAGTATGGCGGCCCACTCTGGAGGCAGAGACAGGAGAGCTGCTGCACCCAGGCCAGTCTACATGGCAAACTCTAGTACAGCCAGGGCTATAGAACAAAAAACTCAAGGGGGGGGGGGGGGGGGGGGGGGGGGGGGGCTGGAGAGATGGCTCAAGTGTGCAGAGCGCCTGCTGCTCTTGCAGAGGACCCAGGTTCAGTCCCTACCCCACACGGGGAGCTCCACCACACGAGGCAGTGCAGCAGCAACACTTGGTGTCTGGAGACCTCAGAGCCTCAGCTCTGGCTCATCATTAATTACGTGCTGCACGCTGTTTTAGTGAACTGCTCTGAACCCCAAGTTCCTTCCTAACAAGGAATCAATAAATATCAGTACTGTGTACCTTTAAAGATACTATAATTAAGAGTTTATAAATCTATAACCACCATCCCACCCCAGCTCTTGAGGCAGGGCTATTTCAGTCTTCACTCTTCAAGCTCCACTGTACTGGACATGTAGCAAGCACTCAGTGCCTACTAAGAGATGAACAAAGAAAGAGCGCACATATGGAAGCAATTCTAAACTATAAAAGGAGAGGTGTTTCCTTAGCCAGGGATGGTGGCATATACCTTCAATCATTGCTTGTTATTCTTTTGTTTGGTTTTTGGCCTTTATTTGTTTTTCGACACAGGGTTACTCTCCATAACAGACTTAGTGATACTGGAAGCTACTCTGTAGACCAGACTGGCCTCGAACTCACAGAGATCCACTTGCCTCTGCCTCCCAAGTGCTAGGATCAAAGGTGTGCGCCACCACCGCCCAGCAGTGCTTGTTATACTTAAGACTGATGTCAAGTAAAGTATAATAAACCTGCCTGAACAAAAACATTAAATTCCAAGAAGAAAAGTGTGTTGTGCACAATGGACTGGCATAGTGACTGCTCAGCACACAGCCACACAACAGTCACACAGTGGACATGTGTTTCCTTTCCTTTTAAAAAGCAAAGCTGAAGAGCAGTCTTTAATGGACTGTAAAGAAGTGAGTCCTGGATGTAAAACAATGTGATTTCACGGTCTAACATCCACATGCTGTCCACCAGAGTGAAACGTGCTGGAAGTCAGTCTGCACGAGCAATTCTACTCAGAAGCACTAAGTAAGTGTTTCACAAAAACTAGAGTATTCTCTAAGTTAAAAACTGTTGAGGTGGAAAAGACCATTCAACACAGAAGTCATGCCTATAATCAAACCCAATACTCAAGAGGATGACCTCAAACTTAAATTTGAAGTCAGCCTGGGCTACTATGTTGCAGGGCAGACTAGGCAACAAAGAAGGAGCCTATTTTAAGAACACAGAAAACAAACAAAAAAAAAACTTGTTGTAAAATATAACATACAGACCAAGCATGCTAACATATACCTATAATCTCATCTACTCAAAGGTAGAGGTGGAGGACACCAAAATCAGTCTAGGCAATCTTGAAAAAGAAGGAAATTCCTTTGCAAGGGTGTTTTCTATTGAGGAGAAGGTTTCATAATGTAGCCCAGCTGGCACTGTGTGAGCTGTATCTATTCCACAATCCTGCTTCTAGCTATTAAAGGTATATGTCACCATACCTGGCCAAGGAAAGTCTGACACATGCTACAGAATGAACCTTGAAATCAATATATTAAGGAAATAACATACACAAAATGACAAGTATCTTATGATTTGACCCATAGAAGGTACCTAGAATGGTATCCATAATTCACTGAGAGTAAAGATAGAGCCACGATTACCAGTTTACAGGAAAGAGGACTAGGCGGTTTAAGGTTCAGCGTCTGTAGAGCACAGGATATAGAACTCAGTGACAGAATGCTGACCTAACAAGTGTAAAGGCCAGACCACAAAAAAAGAAAATCCTAAAAACAGATGATGGCTATGCATGCATAATATTACCAATGGTCCTTTTCTTTCCCTTTGTGTGTGTGTATGTGTGTGTGCGCGCATGTGTAAGCATACAAGCTGCATGTGTCTTTGTGTATATATGTACAGGTCGGAAACACAGGCTGCAGAGAGCATCAGATCCCCTGGAAGTGGCGCTGCAGACAGTTGTGAGCTGCCCACAATGGGTGCTAAGCATGGGACCCGAGTCCTCCAGAAGAGCAGGAAGGGCCCCTAACCACTGGGCCATCTTTTCAGCTGCCCCACCTTATGTCTTCATAGTGAACCTGGAACATGACATTTCAGCTACACTGGCTGTCCAGGAAGCGTCCAGGTCTTCTGTACCTGCCCTCACAACACTGGGATACAGACAAATGCTGTCACACCTGCTTTTACATGGTTACTAGGATTCTAAACTCAAGTCCTTATGTTTGCCTAGCAAACATTTACTACTGAGTCTCTAGCCCCACAAGGTGAATGTTCTTAATACCACTGAATTGTGTTCTTAAAAAATAACTAAATGCATATTTTGTTATATATATTTTACCACCACACACAAATGCATAAACATATAGATTAAATTATAAAATATAAATTACTTTGAAGTTCTTACGTAACAGGACCTTAGAGAGTGCCCAGATTGTTTCAACATGACCAGAAAGTACAAAGAGCCCTTCATAAAATTAAGAGCGTGCCTTTGTCCCTCCCATTCTCCAAAGGGTTCTACTAAACCAGATACTGAAGAGATAGGAAAACCTATAAACAGTACTGTTATTCTCGCTAGGGTTTTCCCCCCTTTGGAGGGAGGATTATTTATATTTTTAAAATTGTAATGCTTAGGCCTGGAGAGATGGTTCAGTGGTTAAGAGCACTGGCTGCTCTTTCAGAGGACCTGAGTTCAATACCCAGCAACCACATGGTGGCTCACAACCATCTGTAATGAGACCTGGTGCCTTCCTTGCCAGCAGTACATTGTATACTTAATAAATAAATTAAAAAAAAAAAAAAGTAATGTTTACTAAGCATGGTGGGCATTCCTAGGATCTTTGTAATCAAGAGGCTTAGGCACAAAGATCAGGAGGAATTCAGGGCCAGCCTTGACTAAATCTAGTAAATACCAAGACCAAACTCAAAAATAAAAAAGAATACATACACACACACACACTCTTTCTCTCTCTCTCTTGTTTACATTTAAATGATGTTATTTCATTTTTAATAAACTCCATATTTCAAAATTTTTAATTTCTAATATTTAGAAATATCAAAAAACAAAAGTCATATGAACAAAACTTTTCATATCCTTCATGGTTCTTATTAATGTAAAGAGGTTTCTAAAACTAAATCTGACAACCACTAATTTAAACATATCTTTCTTTCTTTTTTTTCTTTTATTTTTTTCCCCCATGGCTTTTTGTTTGTTTGAGACACAGTCTCTCTATATAGCGTTGGCTGGCCTGAAACTATAGACCAGGTTGGCCTAAAATTCATAGAGGTCTACCTGCCTCTGACTCCAGGGTGCTGGGCTAAAGGTGTGTGCCACATCTGGCTCCCATAGCTTTTGGCCTTGAAATCATAGCAATCCTCCTGCCTCAGTCTTCCAAATATAGAAACTGCAGGTATGAGCCACCAGGCCTAGCTAAAGCCATCCTTCTATAGCCGTTTCTTCACTCTTGGTAACTGCTCCTAAGCAATGATCCTACCCTACCCATTCACTTGACTCTCACCTGTTGTCCATTTCGAATAAAGGTTCCAAACCAAGTCCTGACTTTTGCATTTGTTCCAAGAAGCAAGCCACTAACAAAGCAAACCAAGTCACTCACTCCATCTTCACAAGTTTCAGTTTTAGTATGATCCAATGTCAAAGCTACTCCAAGGCCTGGCAAGTGACATTCTTCCACCTAACACAGCAGAGAAAACAAATTAAACTCAACACAGTAAGAAAAAAAGCCAGGACATTTCAAAATTGAATGCAG
Organism: Alexandromys fortis; assembly: GCF_014885135.2. NCBI lineage: Eukaryota > Metazoa > Chordata > Mammalia > Rodentia > Cricetidae > Alexandromys > Alexandromys fortis. Next base: position 1,152,456 of record NW_026068051.1, on the reverse strand, counting down.
CTCAAGTTCTGAGGATCTCACAAAACATAAGGCCACAAAGGGAAGGCAGCAGACTGAGCATTGGAACTCCCAATTTCTGTAAGATCCTCAAACAGCCTCAAGGAAAACCCTCTTAGGAAAAATGCAGTCCCATGGAGACAAGAGCATCTCTTACCACCACACCCCGGACCTTCAGGGCCTGAGAAGGGTTCATTCTGCACAAGAATCGCAAGGCTTCTGTCCTGCGCCTCCCTCCAAGACTTTCTTCATCTTGTCGTTCTCCATTTTTGATCAGGCCCCTACAAACTATTATTTTAAGCTTTGTTAAGCTTTTATAAGTAAGGTGTTATAAGCCATTTCTTCATCCTTTAAAATTAATCATTTATGCAGCTTAAACAGTGTAGGAGGAAAACATTGGGAACTTGATAGTACAGCATCAGAAACAAAGACACAAGGAACAAAGGAATGAAAAAGACCTAAGCAATAACAAATGGAAGACCACACAGAGCCCCACCAGCAACTACAAACCCACAAGGACAAAGGTAGCAAACAACTAAACACAGTCAAGCTGGCTATGGTGGTACACAACCTGGAACCACATCACTACGGAGATAGAGGGGTATCTCTAATTGGAAGCCAGCCTGGGCTACACATGCAAGATCAAGACCAACTGGCACTAAATAGTGATTCGGTGCCACAAGAAAAAAAAAAAGCTAGGGCTAAGCTCAGTGGAAGAGCACCAGACCATGACCCATATGGCTATGCATTCAATTCCCAAAAAAAGAAAAACAACTAATTCAGCCTAGTAGCACAGGCCTGTAATGCTATCCAGGTGTCTGCTGCAGAAGGTACACAAGTTCAAGGCCTGCTTCAGCAATAACGTGAGTTCAAGTCCAGCATGGACACCTTAGTGAGACCCTGTCTCAAAATGAAAAAGTTAAAAAAGAAAGGGATGTACAACAGCAGCAGAGTGCCTGCCAAGCACTATGGCCAGTCCCCGGGACCAAAAATAAAAGTTCAATGGGGAAAGCTATTGCCAAGAATCTACCCTTCAAAGTTAAAGGGATATCCCACTGACAAAGCAAGCAGCTCTGGGTTCAATCCCAAACACACATAAATAAAAACAAAATAAATATATGTTTAAATAATCTACACTACTTGAAATGAAGGTGATTCAATGAAGAACACCAAAAGTAATAACTATGTAAATAAAGCCTTTTCCCGCATTTTAAAAAGGGCTTTAAAGTCAGCTGGGCCCACCCACACTTGTAATGCCAGCTTTGGGAAGGAAGAGGCAGGCAGATTACTTAAAATTCAAGGCCACCTAGGCTGTAAGTGAGACACACTGTCAAAAAAAAAAAAAAAAAAATGGAAGTGGGCTGGTGAAGTGGCTCAGCAAGTCAAGGTGTTCATCACCAAGACTTACTACTGAGTTCAACGCCTGGGACCCACAAGTTAGGGCAGTGCCTACTTGTGGAAGTTGTCCTCAGACCTCCACATATGCATGCATGTGCACAGGCACGCATACACACACACACACACACACACACACTAAATAAATAAATAAATAAATAAATAAATAAATAAATAAATAAATCAGAAGAAAAAAGAATTAACTACTTAAAATAAAAGCAGCAAGAATACACTCTGGGACTCATAATACCCGTAAATTAAATGTATGGTTAAAAATTAATTCAAAGGAAGAAAGAGATACAAGTAACAAGATATACCTAACTACCACAATAATTAAATGACTTATATAAATTGTATAAATTCTTCAGTTAAAAGCCAGACTGGTCTAGGTGTAGCTCAGAGGCAGAGTACTTGGCTAGCGTGTTAGCCACTGGGTTCCAGCTCAGCACAGAAGGGAGGGGACGCAACAGGAAGTACGGTGCTTTGCACCTGCAATGCCAGCACCACTCAGAAGGTAGAGACAAAAGAATCACAACTTCAAAGACAGCCCAGAATACAGAGCAAGAAAGACTGTCTTTAAAAAAATAAAATAAAATAAAAAGCTAAACAAGTCAAACCAAAGTTCTCCAATATTCCAATATTTTGTTTTTAAATTATATTTACCTTCGTTAAAACTATCAGGAACATTGGCTACCAAGAGACATAAGAACCAGGCACCATTTCTAACATGTAGCAAGGCTTCGGCTACATCAACTATAGGAAGCAAGGAAGGGAGCTCTGGAAGAAAAAAAGCCACTGTCACTACTGAGGCGTGACCCCCTAAAGCGTTATCTTCAACAGCTGGCATTTCAAAGATGTCACCAGAATGCAACTCACTTAGAGTACTAGTTCTCAGTCATACTAGCTACACTCAGCTACTCTACAGCCACAGGACTCAAGGCGCAGGGCTACTAACTGGACGACACACAGAGAATATGGCAGAAGCTTCCCTAAATAGCACTGCTCTAAGAAGTTATTTTCATAAAATCTTTACATTCCTATAGTTTCTTATTTTTATTTTATCATATACCTACGAAAAAGAATCTAGAAAGGCAAAAAAAGGTACAAAGGAAAAAACATATGTTAGCTCTAATCGTGTATATATATATATAGATATATATGTGCATTTAATATATTTACAATAATAAATATATTTAATTTCTAGTTTTAATTGTCTCATTTGTAATTTTAACATTAAGTAAAACTGAGATTATATATTTACCTCCTCTGTCCTTTGCTTTCTGATCTAACACATTAGGAACATTTATAAAATCACTAAAATTATGAATCATTAAATCAGATATACAAGCTAATGTTTACATAACATGGCAAAACTATATAAACAGTCTAAGTCATTGAATCTTTGTTCTAATTAGTCATTTTTAATTTAAAACTTTTTTTAAGAATGAATTTATGCGCATGTGGGTATGTCTATGTGAGGCTGTGAGATCCCAAGGAGTTGGAGTTCCAGGCAGCTCTGAGTCACCTGAACCAAACTAAGGTACTCTGTTAGAGCATCAAGTGCTCTTAAACCACCACAGTCATTTCTCCAGCCCTTGAGCTTAAAATTTTGAGCCATATTTTTAGTAAATAACTTTTACATTTTTAAGGTTTTTGTTGCGGGGTGCTGTTGAGACATGATCACACTCCATTCCCCAAGCTGGTCAGGATTTTGTCATAATACCCTTGTCTCAGCCTCCCACATGCTGGACCCCCCACCCCCAGTTTTGATAATCCTCAAATACCAAACTTGGGGCTGAAAAAAAGGTACTGTCCTTGGCAAGGACCTGAACCCCAGCACCCACATCCGGCAGCTCACCACTGCCTATGCCTCCACTCTCAGGATCCCCAATGCACAGCCACAGACACGCATCCAGCACTGCAGGCTGAGGCATCACAGTAACACTTCACTTGACACTATGTCTGAAATGTATCTTGGCACCAGGTCAGCAAAGTACCTGCTTGTAAAATACAAAGAACATCTGCAGCTTCCTCCAAGTACACTGGACTCTCAAAGAGCTCAGACGACTTAAAGAAAAACTCTCCATTGGACTCCGATACCTTAGAGAAAAAGGAAAAAAAGAAGGCAAGAACTATCAATTTAACTTTTAATAATTTTTATTGTTTTTTGAGCTCATAAATCATGAGTTTATGCTGTGATTGTTTGGCATAGGGTCTTACCATGTACCCTGAACTCAGCAGATAGACCAGGCTAGCCTTTAATCCATTGGCCTAGGATGGTATAAAACTCCTGATCTTGTCTCTGCCTCTCTAGTGCTGGGACTGAAGGTGTGAATGTCATCACTTTGTTTTTAAAGGTTTATTTATTTATACATATATTTATGTATACAGTGTTCTGCCTGCAGGCCAGAGGAGGGCAGCAGATCTCATTATTTATTGGTTGTGAGCCACCCACAATGTGGGTGTGGGAATTGAACTCAAGACCTCTGGAAGAACAGGAAGTCTTCTTAACCTCTGAGCCATCCCTCCAGCCCCTAAATAATCACCTTTTTTTTTTTTTTNTTTTTTGGTTTTTTCGAGACAGGGTTTCTCTGTGGCTTTGGAGCCTGTCCTGGAACTAGCTCTGTAGACCAGGCTGGTCTCGAACTCACAGAGATCCGCCTGATTCTGCCTCCTGAATGCTGGGATTAAAGGCGTGCGCCACCATCGCCTGGCCCCAAATAATCACTTTTAACATGACTAATATACTGCAACAAAGAATGTGGGACCCTGTCAATTTTAAGCAGTTTAACCATGATTATTACTCAGACAGGGAACCATTAGTCTTGCATAGTGGCTGCATTTTATAATCCCACCATCTGAGAGGCTGAGGTAAAAGAATCTCAAGTTATAAAGCCACCTTGGCACCTAGGTGCAACTCTGTCTCCCACAAAAAAAGAAGGAAGAGTGGGGAGAAACAGTTATTCCAATCTACAATTTTAGAGGTACTTGAAATTAAAGTATAAGGCAAGCCAAGAAACAATGTAGTAACGTTACCCATATAAACCGTTGATTAAAAAAAAAAAAAAAAAACCAAAACTGAAGCCTGGTGGTGGTGGCATACACCTTTAATCTCAGAACTTAGGAGGCAGGAGCAAGTGGATCTCTGTGAATTTGAGAATTTGAGGCCAGCCTGGTGTACAGAGCAAGTTCCAGGACAGCCAAGACTACACAGAGAAACCTTGTCTTGGAGGGGGAAAAAAAAAAAAACCTCATTTTAGTCTTTAAAGAACACAAATCAAACAGAAAAACTAGTGGAATACATAACCTATATGCCTTCTTGTTTATATTTTTTTTAAGATTTTCTAGATCTAGATATCAAATCATGAATACTTTGGGCTGGGTTTTTTTTAAGCACCTTATTCATAATGGCCAACAGTTCGCTAAGCACCAGCCGTAATCGACGAGGTGAATCACTGTGTTCAAATTCTAGTGTCAGTCCATGCTGAAGCTGTGACACCAGGATGCTCTCTCCACTGCCTCCGCCAAGTTTATGCCTAGTAAAGTCCAAACATGGAGAAAAGTTACACCACTGGCCGGGCAATCAGTCAGTACCTGTTACTGCAATCGTGTTTTTCATTTCCTCTGAAATGCTTGCTTTCCCTATGTTTTCCAAGAGTTCACAAACAGTAAACTAACAAAGGCTACTGAATTCTATATCAATGGCTTAATAACAGATACACGATGGTCCGGGAAGGATTTAACACCAGGTGAGAGTCTCAGAGAATAAACTGTAATGTTAAAAAAAAAAAAAACAGTGATTCCAATAAAACCTTTCACCTTAGCCAGACAGTGGTAGCACACAGCTTTAATCCCAGCACCTGGGAGGCAGAGGCAGGCTGATCTCTATGAATTTGAGGCCAGCCTGGCCTCCAAAGTGAGTTTAGCCAGGACTGTTACACAGAAAAACCCCATCTCTAAAAGAAAAAAAGAAAGAAAACCTTCCACACTAGAAGTTTCCTTCTCACTTCCCACTAAGAGTAAACTGGCCTAATGCATAGCTAGTCCTCACTACACAACATCATAACATTTTATAACACAGAAAGCTCTTGGAGCTTTAGCTATGAACAGAAAAGACCTCAGTAAAATGTTCTCCAAGTTTAAGTTTCCACTCTCTCTTTTCTGGAGCTCTGAGCACAGAGGATGGCTTTACCTGAGCTGCTGCTCCTTGCTGGCGTCTTGTTCCAGAGCATGGAAGTCCACAGACAGGAGAGCGACAATGGAGTTGACGGCTTCCACTCCAGACAGAAGGCGAAGAATAAGCTTCTTATCCTGAGCCCAGCTTTGACTCTGGTCAGCCGGGGCACAGAGTGCCATCCTCACCAAGCAGGGCAAGAGAAGCCTTAGTTCCGGGTCACTTAGAGATGCCAAGCGAACAACATCCACCTTCTGCATGGCTTCAAAAGCAAAAGGGCTGACAAACTGAAGGCTGGCGCACTCAGTCATCATCGCCTTGATCCTAACGAGTTAAAAACAGCGAAATCAGAGCCGGCATCGAATCCCACACTACGAAAACCCTTCTTAAAAATCTGAAAAGGTGTGCTGGATATTTAGGTCCCTGTGTTGGCAATGTTGCTGGCACGATTAAAGACCGGGTTTCTCTTTCTTCCTGTTTCTACTGACATCTAGAATATGAGAAGAAAAACTGAAAATTAAGGTCTCTCCCAAACTTGGGGGTCCTTGCCCTAATACTCTGTTTTATAAATACTGCGTGAGCCCCCAGAGAATAAAGTAACAGTGATACTACTTGGAAAAATCCCAAGCTGAACCCTCCTATACTACACACCAGTCCAAGACTTTTCTCTGTATGCCGTTTCGGTGAGCTCTATGAAATAGGGAGAGAAAATGAACGCAGGCAGATTAGTTTCACAAGCCTACAATATAAATTAGTTGAACTTCTCTTTCCACTTCCCAACACTGGGGAATCATCTCACAGACCAAAAGTGATGTCAGATTCAAGGTTCTGAAAGCCACAACGCTATCCTATACCCCCCTGTTATACGGGGGTATAGAGCAGATGTATAGGCACAATCAGCTGAGGGAGGAAAAGAAAGAATCCCAATTGGACACTTGTGGGTCTTGAATAATCTTAAAGGCAGCGAACGAGAGATGACGCTGAAGAGACAGCAGAAGCCAGCCCGTCTGAAGACCCACTCCCTAACAGAGCTGTGGGTGATGAGTCCTGGACAGAAATGTGGCTCTGTCTTCCATTGGAAGAGCTGGTCTTTTAACAGGAGCGTGAACTCGAGTGACAAGACCTGTGTGCTCTTGGGTAGCAATGAGAGAACCGAGTGCTCCGGGCTAAGAAGAGTCAGGCAGACTTCAGCGACACTTGGGCCCGAGAAGCCGACGCTTCATACCTTAAGATCTACCCTCCAGCCTCAAGGGACCCACTCGGATTCCGCGTCCGAGCGCCGGACGAGACAGAAATCGAGAGCGCGGTCCGAAGTTGGGCCTAGGCGATTATCCGGATCACCAAACCCCGGCTGTGCCCGGGGCCGACTCCGGCACTAAGAACTCAGACGCTGGGACCAACCAAGTCGTAGAATTGGGACACTGCAAAGGCTGGGGGGGGGGGCAGAAACAGCTGGGAGAGAGGGGGAAGCAGAGAAGACTTATTTCAACCTGCACCATGCACCTCCATTCATCGCCAGCGTCTGGCCCGCGCCGGCCACCGTACAGCACTGAAACGACGTCAGCGGCGAGGGAGAAACCAGCTTCAGGCGTGAGGCCGCTCTGCGCGTGCGCGGCTCCGCCCCTTCCTCTTTCGCGGTTCTCTATGCTTCCGAAAATGTGGAGTGTAGCTGTTACTTCACACAGTGCTTTCCCCTTGGGACCTGTGAGATGAGTCGCTAACCGTCAGAACTAAATCCCCCAGTGGGATTATCGCGACATTTAAATAATAATGTATGTAAAAAGAATTGGTAAAGGTTGTCCCTTCCGTTCCTCCACCGAAACTTGCCTAATGGAACTCGGCGGTAGCCTCCTTTAAAGCCCTGTCGGTGACAACTTCGCACCAAAGTTCTAGAACCTCAGGACCTGTGTATAGGAGAGTTTTAAAAGTAATGTGATACGAGCCTACACACGAGCCAAGTGTAATATCTTGCGTTGGGGGTTTGCATTGTTTAGTTTTGTGTTTTGTACCTCAGATTACTAGCGCGTGCCACCACTCCCGGATGCTTTCGAGATTTATTTTGTTTTTCAGACATGATTTATGTAGTCCTGGTTGGCCTGAAGACCATTCTGTAGGCAAGGCTGGCCTGGAACTTGTCGCAATCCCTGTCTCCCAAATGCTGTGTCAGAATCGCCATGGCTTTCCCGGTTCTTTAGGCTAGAAAAATCCTTTGGGGTGGGGGGTGAATTTTGGGAATTCACTGAAATCGTCTTAAAATTATATTTGGTAATTAGCGAAAGAGAGCCAAAATCTTTCATCAACTTCTAAAAAATTAAGTCTCACCGTCTTGAAAACCTCAATCTATATATCTCATATTAAATGTTTCCGGGTGATGTAACCTAACTATGAGCTCAGGCTGGTCAGAAACTCCAGCATTTTGGGATTCCAGAATTATGCCACCTTCACCAGCTCATGTTTCTTGTTCCTGGTTCAGCCAAGGTGTATGTCACCTTTTTCAAGGAATGTGCTAGGGGTAAGAAAGAAAAACTTTATTATTTTTATTTATTTTTTTGTTTTTTCGAGACAGGGTTTCTCTGTAGCTTTGGAGCCTGTCCTGGAACTAAACAAAATTCTTTTAGAAAATTATATTCATACACACAGAGAGATGTGTAGTGGCGTTTGTAGTATATGTGTGTTTGCATGTGAAGGTCAGAAAACAATTGATGGAAGTTGGATTTTTCCTTTCACCGTGTGTGTCCTGGGGCTTGAATTCAGGACATAAGGCTCAGCAGCCAGCATGTGACAATGAGCCATCTTTCATGCCCCTCAAGTATTTTATAAAAACTGCTGCTCTTCAGAGGACCTGACTTCAGTTCCCAGTACCTACACATGGTGTTTCACGGCCACCCATAATTCCAGGTCCAAGGGATCTGGCACCCTCTTCTGGCCTCTACAGGGTGCACACACAAATAACATTATTTAAAAGTACTTCTGAGCCAGGTGGTGGTGGCACCAGCACTTGGGAGGCAGAGCGGATCTCTATGAGTTCAAGACCTGCCTGGTCAACAAGAGCTAGTTCTAGGACAGCCTCCAAAGCTATAAAGAAACACTGTCTTGGGGGGGGGGAGTATTTCTGGGGCTAGAGAGATAGTTAAGGAGTTAAGAGCCCAGGCTGATCTTCCAGAGGACCTGGGCTTGGTTCCAAAGCCCACAGGGCAGTTGACAAATTGACAGAAGTCTGTAACTCTATTTCCAGAAGATCCAATGCCCTCTTCTGGCCTCACTGGACACTAACAAAATGTAGTACACAGAGAGAACATTCAGGCAAAAACACCTATATGCATAAAAGAAAATAAATGAATCTTAAAAGCCAAAAAGAATAAAGCATCACTCAACTTGATCATTTCTTTAAAAAAAATTAAAGTATTTTTAAGGATCTGATAGAAGGATAATCTCTGAAAAAGTACTTTCAGGGTAAAAAATCAGCAAAGGAATAAAAGAACTAAGTTGTGATGTAGTGTTTCTCAAATTTTTCCACTTGCTTCAGAATGCCTTTAGTCCTGTGAACCAAAACATACACATGTATCTGAAACATATAAATTTATATATCATATACATACACGTGTATCTGTAACATATAAATTTATATATCATACACACATGTATCTATAACATAAATTTATATATCATATACATACACATGTATCTGCAACATATAAATTTATGTATCATATACACTTATATGCCATAAAGACATGTTTACATTCAGATGGTAGCAATTGTCTTATCAAATACACATAGTACTTGCCATAAGACCTATTACTTGGAGGGTGGTAGTGAGACAGCGTCTATATATGAAGCCTTAGCACTCATAATCCTCCTACCTCAGCTTTCCAGTTTTTGGAATTCCAAATGTACACCATAAGGTCCAATTTTACATACTTTTTAAAAAATTGACTAGACACTATATAATTAAAAGCAATTTCACAAGTGTTAGTGGGTCACAAAGCCTACAATTACTGGCCTAACATGGTAGCATATGCCTTTAATCCCAACATTCAGGAGGCAGTACCTCCTGGTACTGGTACCAGGCAGTAGTGGTACTCGCCTTTAATCCCAGTGCTTGGGAGGCAGAGGCAGGGAGATTTCTTGAGTTTGAGGCCAGCCTAGTCTACAGAGCAAGTTCCAGGACAGGCTATACAGAGAAACACTGCCCTGAAAAACAAACCAAAACAAAGGGGGGGGGGGCTGGAGAAAAGGAGGAGGGAGTAAAGGGAGAACACTATTTATTTGGAATCTCAGCACAAGTGAGGCCTAAGCAAAAGATTACAAATTAGAGGCCTGCCCAAGCTATGTAGTGACTACCGGAAAAAAAAAAAAAAAAAAAAAACAGACTGGGAGATGAAGCAATTTAACTTTCCTGGGTAGTCATTACAAAAAAGGTTTGAGGGACTATGAGGAAGCTAGCCAGGAGCTATGTGATCCAACCCTCAGTTGTCTAGGGGTTAAGGGTCACTAACAGGCGGCATGCAGATCTAGCATCTCCACCTCAAGCTACAGAACATAAACTTAAACCAGCATTAATGACTCAGAGGCAAGTGCCTAAACTTACCTATCTCAAGGTCCCCCCTGCTCCACTTTCCATCCAGTAGCTATAAGCACAGCTGGAATTCTTTTTTTTTTTCCATGTTCCACAACTTTAATAGACTATTCTAACTATCCTGTATAAATTGAAAACACCATATCCAGTTACAAATGTGTTATCAGGTAAGGCTGAGCACGCCCTACATGGTTGGTCACTGTGGACATGGCTGTCCTGGCTGCCGAAGACCACAACCACACAAACAGAAACTCCACACACACCAATTGGTCGCCAAACCCAGGTGTGGCCCTGGTGTGCAAGCTGAAGCTGCGCTCCACAGGCCAGCCGTCCCTAGTGGGGGAGGGAGGACTTTAGCCCCTTGGCTACAGCCTAGCACACTCCAAAGGCAACAACAAATCATGGTCTGCAAGGTAGGAGGCAGCAGGGCTTCCTCCATGGGCCTCACTCCATTTGATGCCACATCCTCCTGGTCAAGTCAGCAACATGGTCTCGTAAGTTCATAAGTGGGAGGAGGACAGTGAAGTTCAAAACCTCCCAAGCACAAGTGAATAAATAAGTACAAGGATGAACCAGACAGTTCTGGTCTCAGAGGCACGTGCCACAAGTCACCCAGCCCTGAAACCAAAACTCAAGGGAGGGGGGTGGGGAAGGGGAAAAAAAAGAAAAATACAAAACAAAAAAACCCACACGCTTTTTTTTTTTTTTTTTTTGAGACAGGGTTTCTCTGTGACTTTGGAGCCTGTCCTGGAACTCACAGAGCTCCACCTGCCTCTGCCTCCCAAGTGCTGGGATTAAAGGTGTGCGCCACCACCGCCTGGCCTTTTTTTTTATACATATATTTATTTTTTTGAACCCCCACACACAAGGCGAGCACAGCCTCTTCTGCAGCACTTGGGAGATGACTAGGTACAGCAGCTGGAGCGGCTGGAAACCACGAGCCTCTTCAGTAGCGTACACAGAATCACCAGGCTCTGCCAATCCCAGGCACAACCCCAGCCCACCCTTCATGGTCTTCAGGCACCAAGGCTGCAGGTGCTACAACTAAAACTCCTATTCTGAACTGCAGCCTAGTCTCCATTGTACAAGTTAAGCAAAGTAAGAAGGGAAGGGGGAAAGGAATCATGCACTTGTAAATGGTTAGAAGTCACAGCACTGTCAACAAAATTCTGCTTTGGCAGGGACTGAGGAGCCTGGCAGTGACCTGGGGTCCTGACATCCGTCCACAAGATGGCCCCTCAGGGTCGCTGCTTCTTACTGCTGCTTGAACTCTGCTGGCTGGCTGGGTTCTTTCTTGGGGTTAATATCGGCATCATCCTCCTCTTCTCCCTCCTCATCTCCTTCCAATTCCTCCTTTTCTCCCTCCTCGCCTTCTTCAAAACTGTCATCACCTTCTATGGCTTCCCCAGTGAAGTAGAGATCAGCCACTGACACAATTCACTCACGGTAAAAGCTCCCAATTTCAAAGTCGGAGGCTAAGGTGAACTCAGAATCTTCACCCAGAGATTCTCCATCTCCAGAGGCTTTCAGGGGGCTGAAGAAGTTGAAGACGGACTCATTGAGCACTTGCTTGGTGGTGGTTCACACGGTGCCCCGGCCCTTGTGCTTCTGGTTTTGACCTGTGACATTTTTTTCCTTCTTCCAGTCAATTGTACACCCATCACAGGCCAGAGTCTCGGGACCTTCAAAAGAAACCGGCTCAGCCTTGTCTGGTTCTGATTTCATCTTGTGTGTTTTCATCAAGACAAGATTAGTGAAGTAGTTGTTGGGTTCAGAGTGAAACTCTAGCTCAAAAGACATACTTAGGCTGTCCAGGGTCTGAAAACTTGACTTTAATATCTTGCAGGTGTTTCAAGATTGGTTCATCATATTCCTGCACCAGCTCACTAAGCATATCTACGTTTCTTTTTCTTTTTTAAATATTTATCTTGTATACAATATTCTGTCTGTGCATATGCCTTCAGGCCAGAAGAGGGCACCAGACCCCATTACAGATGGTTGTGAGCCACCATGTAGTTGCTGGGAATTGAACTCAGGACCTTTGGAAGAGCAGGCAATGTTCTTAACCTCTGAGCCATCTCTCCAGCCCCAGTATATCTATGTTTCTGAAGATGGTGAACCAGAACTCAGGGATGCCTTTGGGGGTCAGCTCTTCTGTTTCTACTTCTTTGTCAGCCATAACTACTTTATTCTTCATATCTCCAGCCAACTTGTCTTCTTCCTCATTCTCACTGTGCCACGCTGACTCTGCATTCGTGGGCTCCACATCACCAATGATGAATTCTCTTGTCAAAGAGAGGTTGGTACAAGACTGCATACTTCCTCTCCAGGTCATGAACTTCCTCGTAGAACTTGGCTTTTATGTGCACACCTCACCTGGAGCTGCTTCAGAGCATTAACCCTCCTTTTGACCACTTTGGGTAGTTTCTATGTAGCTAGGAGTGTGAGACATGTTGTCGAGACGTTCCTGAAAAACTGCCAGCACTTATACTTGTGGGTTCTGCATCACCTGGTCTGTGAGCTTTTGTGTACTACTGGCATTTCTAGCAGCTTCCATCTGAAAGACTGTTTTCTGCCATCTGAATGTCTTTGTCCCTTTGTGCCTCCTGCGGCACTGGCGCCCCTGTAAAACCACAGCTGGATTTCTTAAGCCAGGAATAAGAAACCCTGATATCTCTCTCTCTCTCTCTCTCTCTCTCTCTCTCTCTCTCTCTCTCTCTCTCTCTCTCTCCCTCCCTCCCTCCCTCCCTCCCTCCTTATCTGCCTGGGGGCAAAGTCCTTCAAATCAAAGACATAATGCTTGCCAATTAAACTACTTGGATAATCATACAGAATTTGGCCACCAGCTGAAAAATTAGGTAGCCACGAACTTGTTTTTTTTTTTTTTTTTTTTTGGTTCGGTTTTTGAGACAGACAGGTTTTCTCTGTAGCTTGGAGTCTGTCCTGGAACTGACTCTGTAGACCATGCTGGCCTTGAACTCAGAGATTCGCCTGTCTCTGCCTCCCAAGTGCTAGGAACTTTGGAGTTTTAACCTGTTTCCATACATTTTAACTCCTTAACTAAACTTACGACTGCTTTTACAAACACCTTGTAGCTCAAACGTTTAGACAGATTATCTTCACAAATAGTAAATAATCCTTCGAAGTAGCACTAAGTTTAGTTGCCTCTAAATTGCACTTATTTTTTGGGGGGGGGGGGATTTGAAGACAGGGTCTCTCTGTGTAGCTTTGGAACCTGTCCTGGAACTCACTCTGTAGACCAGGCTGGCCTCAAACTCAGAGCTCTGCCTGCCTCTGCCCCTGCCCCAAATGCTGGGATTAAAGGTATGTGCCACGGACTGCTCAGCTAAATTACACTTTTATCACATGACAATCTCACATGTTCAATGACAGCATCTTTCAGTGACGATTTCAGTGACGATTGTCGCACAAAGCTCGTTGTCATCAATTCTGTAGCAACATTTATTTCCAGTGTTAACACCCCTGAGCTGGGCTGTGTTATAACCAGCAGTGACAGTTACTTAATAACATTTTAACTCGGTGGTACACAACCGGTGCCATAATTATTGATGGCTTGGATTAGGTGAAACACTGCTAGTTCTTACATTTTGTTAAATCAAGAGAAGTCTTTTCCAGAGCAAGTAAGCATTCTTCTGAGTGGGTCATTCTCCCTACCACCAGGAGGAATAAACAACAAAAACGTCCACATTTGTTTCAGGTAGAGCAGGTGTTTTTATGCATAAGAGAGCTTCAAGAAATTAAAGGTCAAACTAATAAGAAGGGTCAGTACTCTTGGGAAATAAAGTTCCAGAAATACAAGGATCTTAGAGGACGTTTTTCTTAATGGGCAATAGTAATCTCAGCACTCTGGAAGCAAAGACTGGAGGAGAGAGCTCAAGGCCAGTTGGGGCTCTGGAACAAGAACTTCTCAAAACCAATGAAAATCACTGCCCATGGCCGGGCGATGGTGGCGCACGCCTTTAATCCCAGCACTCGGGAGGCAGAGGCAGGTGGATCTCTGTGAGTTCGAGACCAGCCTGGTCTACAAGAGCTAGTTCCAGGACAGGCTCCAAAACCACAGAGAAACCCTGTCTCAAAAAACCAAAAAAAGAGTATATTGCAAGCCGGGTGGTGGTGGTGCTCAACTTGAATTTCAGAACTCAGGAGGCAGATGCAAGCAGATCTCTCGAAGTTTGAAGTCGGCCTGACCTATAGAGTTCCAAAACAGCCAAGGACAGCTAAGGCTACATAGAGAAACCCTGCCTTTAAAACCCAAAAGCATATATTTCAGGCTAGTTGTGGTAGTACAGGCTTGTAATTCTACTTACTAGGCCCAGGAAAGGGTATGGTGTTCTCAAGGTCAGTGTGGGTTACAACGAGAGATTGAGACTATGTCTGAAAATAAGTGTATTTTAGTGGCCAACCCAGATAAAGTAGTTTCATTTAGTTCTTGACGTAGCATTGGAAAGGGCTAATTGAGACTAAAGTCAGTCCAACATATATAAACTTTTGATAATAAACACATAGGCCAACGATTACCACCATTATCATTACTATTATCTGTGATTTAGTTTTCCAGACAAGGTCTTGCCATTCAGCTCAGGCAGGCCTCAAACCAATGTCCTGCTTAGTTTCCTAAGTATGTGAAATCTCCCGCTATCTTCCCATTTTTCCCCTTCTTTTCTTTTCTGAGACAGTCTTGCTACATGGCCTATCCTCTTGCCATCACTTTCCGAATGCTGAGATTACAGACCTGCATCACCATGTTCTTGTAACCAACCAGTAACTGGCTACAAGGAAGAGACTTTTATGGTCTATACAACCAGACAGACGGCAGTCTCATTCAGTGACAAACAACACAATGAGAACCAGGTGGATTTTTGTGGAAAATTCATGTTATACTCTCTCAGAACAAAAAGAATGAGAGCCAAAGCCTATACTATACTTAGGCATTACTGAGCACAAGTCAACAAACAATACATGCTTTGAGAGCTATTTAAATTAACTTTTTCTTTCCTTCCTGTTTAGTAGGTAAGAGCAAAGTAAGAAAATCTTTGGGTTTTTACCTATATAAAAGGCCATTCTTTAATGCATTACAATTGGGCCTGTCTTGCAAAGAGAACAAAAAAAAACCACTAATCTCCTGGGCTGAAGAGAGTATTCAAGTCAGGAAAGTGCTTGCCATATAAGCACGAAGACCTGAGAAGGACCCTAGAGCTCATGTTTAAAAGCTAGGTGTAGCTGGGCAGTGGTGGCCCACGCCTTTAATCCCAGTACTAGGGAGGAGAGAGAGGCAGGCAGATTTCTTGAGTTTGAGGCCAGCCTGGTCTGCAGAGAGTTCCAGAACAGCCAAGGCTGTTACACAGAGAAACCCTGGGTAACAGGATAAAAACAAAACCAAGTGAAAAGCCAAGTGTGACGCTGACCAGTTTACCAGCACTGAGAGGCAGAGACAGAAGAATCGCAGGCTTGGGTGTGACACCGCACACTTTATCAACACTGCAGTGAATTGAGCACCAGGTTACAGGAGAATTTGCCTCCAACCAAACTGTGGACAGATAGGGCCTTAGAAACAAGCAAGGGAATACTATGGACTCCACACACGTATTAACTTGAACACACCCATACCAACAACAAATCCATTTCCTTTTTTCTCATACCAAATTTGTTTAATACCTATAGGCAAGAGTTCTTTAATCTTTGGTCCAGGATTGACACCATCCTACATTATACACAGGAACATACTGAACACTTTAAGAGTAATAGAATAATGCCCCTGTAATACACACAGTTGAGATAGTCTTAAAACAATAATGTTGACAACAATGACAATAATAACTTTCAGGGCTGAAGAGATGGCTCATCTATAATAAAATTTGGTGCCTCCTTCTGGTGTGCAGGCATACATGCAGGCAAAATACTGTATACATAGTAAATAAATCCTTAGAAAATAAAAAGAGGCTTTCACCATGAGTTAAAAACAAGGCAGGTGGTGGCAGCACACTCCTTTAATCCCAGCACTTGGGAAGCTTAGGCAATCGGCTTCTGTGAGGCCAGCCTGGTGTCACAGAGTAAATTTTAGGACAGCCAAGGCTACACAAAGAAACCTTGTCTTGAAAAAACAAAACAAACCTTTTGGAATCTTTTTTTTTGTTTTTGTTTTTCCTGACAGAGTTTCTCTATAGACCTGGCTGTCCTGAAACTCACTCTGTAGACCAGGCTGCCTCTGCTTTCTGAGTGCTGGGATTAAAAGTATGTGCCACCATTGCCCTTGTAAACCTGGTTTGTTAACCTATATATGTAGTCCCAGTATTTTGGAAAGAGGCAGGAAGGTCAGAAGTTCAGGATGACCCTCGGATACATAACAAGTTCAAGGCCAGCTTGGGCTATGTGAGACCCAAAATAAAAATCTGAAACAAAGATAATAAAATACTGAATGGAAAAAGCTGCCAGAATCTCGCAACATTTACTCTAGCAGTGAATGAATGCATTAATACTCCAAATAGAAAATGTATTTCAGTTTACCTCACCAATCTAACAAATACATTTGTGACTATTTGGTCTATGTGTGCTACTGATACCAAGGGTCTAGACAATTTCCACAAGTAAATTATCTGTTCCTTGAAAATGCTCACCATCCTCCCCCATACTTCTGTTCTCATTCCTTCAAAGAAACTAACATGGAGAACTCTGACAGGAAATTTTTCAAAAGAAAAATTTCAGGAAAGGAACCAACTACCATTCAATTTCACTCTTGGTTTATAACAGAATCATGAACCACACAGGTCCAATATAGAACTCTTTGCTAGGGGTGATCAACAGAGGTATCACTAAACAACTAGTATTACTTGTAAGTATCAATACCTTATGCATACCGCAAATGAAAGTAAACAAGCAAACCGCCCATAGTTATGCTGAGGCACTGTTTGCATTGCTGTGGATTAAACCCAGGGTCTTGCATACATTAGCCAAGTGCTCTACCAATGAGATATTATTTAAAGTCCCCAAACACTGGTTTTGAACCACAATAGAAAACAACAGAAAAGATGTGTGTAGCTGTCGAAACAATGAATACCCTTCACTTATAAGAATGCTTAATTTTTAAAAGGCCAGGAGGTGGTGGCACACGCCTTTAATCCCAGCACTGGTGAGGCAGAGGCAGGTGGAGCGCAAGGTGAGTTTGAGGCCAGCCTGGACTGCAGAGTGAATTCCAGGACAGCCGAGAATGTTACACAGAAAAACCTTGTCTCAGAAAACAAAACAAAACAATGCTTCAGAGGAAAACTATAAGACAGAATATTTGAGGTAAAAAGTTTCAATGCCATATGCCTTCATTTTTTTTTGAAATTGTTGGCAGAAACCTTACAAGTGATCACAATAATTAGGGTATATCTTTAGCTTAACTCTGAACAAAGCATTTTATACAACTGCTTACAGGACTGAGGCACAGATGTTTTTGATACATTATTCATATCTTAATGCTTTTCCTCATGTTTCAGGCATGTTACTATGATCACTCTTAGGCGTGCACACACACACACACACACACACTGTGATCACTCTGACACACACTAATGTGATCATTCTTAGGCACACATACACGAATGTGATTACTCTTAGGTGCACACACACACACAGGATAACGTATTACAATTTCAAGATAACTCTTTTGTTAAATAGTTAACAAAATTAATCAGCAAAAAAGGAGCTGTTGTGTGTACACGCACAGCACATTTACCATAAACACTGGACATTTGAAGAATTAACATTCTCTTAGAAAAAAATCACTCCTGAACCGGGCAGTGGTGGCGCACGCCTTTAATCCCAGCACTAGGGAGGCAGGGACAGGCAGATCTCTGGGAGTTCAAGGCCAGCCTGGTCTAGTTCCAGGACAGGCTCCAAAGCTAAAGAGAAAACCGTTCTTGAAAAACAGAAACAACAACAACAAATTACTCCTTTAATCCCAGCATTTTGAAAGCACAGGCAAGGAAATCTCTGTGAGTTCAAAACCAACCTGGTTTAAACAGCATTACCCTGCCTCAAACCGACCCTCCAAAAACAGCCTACTCAATGTCTAAGTGAGCTCCTACTCTTGATAAGTGATTCAAAAATAATCTTCTAATGATGGAAAAATTTTAAGATGAAAATATTTTCAACACAATGAGACACCACAATGAAGGCTTCATGAATAATTTATTCCATTTGAAGTTTTGTTTTTTTTGTTTTTTTTTTAAAAAGTATAAACTTTTTCATTTCCTCAATCACAATTTGTACAACTCAGTGTTATGGCATTCGGCAGCAATAGTGTTTGTTCCTTATTCTTTTTTAAATTTTTTTTGTCACGTTAAAAAGAAAAGCAATTGGACCATATTAAATGTCACTGCTAAACAACAACTTAAAAACGCCCCTTCATAAAGTGACCAAGCTATTCTGAGAGGGTTGATGCTGACATGTCCAGTAATGATGTCACAATTTGTAGTTTAAACTCAGTAACTTTAAGGTCCACAAATCCAGTTTACTTTAAAAACTAAAGCTATTTTAAAACTTCAAGAATATCTCAACCTGAGGAGTATTTTAGGTCCCAAATCCAGTTTTTCAAATTTATACTCCACAAAAAGAGAGAGAGAGAGAGAGAGAGAGAGAGAGAGAGAGAGAGAGAGAGAGAGAGAGAGAGAGAGAATACATATATAAAAATTTAAACCACAGTTCTGGGCCCATTAATACACTAAGAAATACCAAAAGGTAAGATTTTTCCGGCTGATTTGGTGACAATGGGATAAAATTAAAATGTTTGTTAAACACATTTTTTTCTTAATTTTAATTTAAACTAAAATATTAAGAGGAAACCCAGACCAAATGTCAGTCAAGCAACACTGAATGTCTCAACAGACTAATATGCAATGCCACAGTGGGTAGGAGCAGATTCTATGATGCAAAAGCATTTAAAGACTTTCTTTTAACCTATTCAATCTGAACATTTGAAATAATGCGACATAATATTTTGATATTACAGTAATAACATAGTGCTTGATTAAAGATCTGCAAATCTTTGTAGTAACACATTAAGTTAAAAAAAATTACCTCAGAAGTAAATATGAAGATGAAAGAGAATATCTGAATACAGTAATCTGTGCCATACTGACAATTGAGGATGAATACAGCTGAGGATAGTTGGCTAAGTAGTAAGAGCTTAATTTTAGTGGTTTAAGAAAAGTTTAGAAATATTTAAAAATTACAAGCTATTTTAAAATTTAAGGATTACATATAAGTACACTTGGTGGCCTTCTGGCCAAACAATAAGGTGTACAGAAATGTATTCATACAGTGTTAATTCACAGTCCTGATAACTGAATGGCTTGCATAAGAAAGGTATGGCTAGATGTTTCAGACTGGCTGGAAGCAGACATTATATAACTAATCTTTTAAAATGCTAACATACGGAACTTCACCTGCTTCAAACTGAATAACTGCACACAAAACAGGCATTAGCATTGAAATGAGGAAATCAAGGTTTGGGAACTCATTGGGAGAAAGTGTAACAATTTTGCTTACCTACTCAAAACGATTACCCATGCTTGTCTGTGACAGTACATTAGTAAGTTAAATCTATCATCTTGCACAAAAGGCTTCATTTCTTCTTCTAATGGCTATTTAGCAACTTCCTATTTGAGCAAGAACTGATGTGTGAAGGGGAGGAAACAACCTTATGAATAAATTCTGTATATCTGGGATTAGATCCTGATTGCCAGGTAAGAAGAATTGTGTGTGGGATTCCTGCTCATGGCTACATGAAAGAGACTGCTAGGGAATACTCTTGTTAAGTCTGTTTTCAAACTGAGGTGTGGTTATCAGAGGTTAGTAACTGTAAATTGGGATTATAGTCTTCTATTTTCTTGAATCATTATTGAGCTAATAAAATATCAAGGATGGTTTTTAAATAGAAATTCCAAATAAGCATCTTTTATCTCAAATCAAGTTCCTCCCACCAAGAAAATACAGAACAAAATATGTCAACACAATTCGTGGTGGTGTTAGCATAATTTAAAAACAGACGTGATCTTTAAATTTAATATCAAAATATGCTCAACATTTGGATCGCTCTATTAAGGTTGAAGGAATAATTTGAAAACTTGTTACTAATTGTGTTTCTTTATAGAAAAAACAAGAGTTGCTAATGTTTTCATTTACCCAATTTAAAGAAAATACACTGTAAGAAAATGTTTTTATACTAAATAATATTAAATGCATACTATTTACAAAACAGGTTTCAGTTTAAAAAAAACATACTGAATTATTGAGTTTTGTAAATACAACCGATTTTGTCCTTGTTGACAATTAATGAATATACAAGTAGGAATTTTGAAAGACTGCTTCCAAGAAAGATAGGTAGACTTGGCGACTGTGAATTCAAGTCAGTGATGCAGGCAGGAGACTAACTGGGCTCTTGTGAGCAGCACTGTAGAAGGATTATTTGAGGGGTAAAGCCTGCGTAAAAGCAGTTATCTTGGCATGTGCAAACAAGAAGGGGGAACGTTGTATTGAAGGAAGGGGTGAATTAAAGTCCCTAAAATTCAAGTCCCTTCTTTAGGGAGGTGAGAACCTCCTTGGCATATGCCCTACCATAATTTGAGCTGTGTCATAGAAAAGTACAGACTCTGGTGTTTGGGACTCCCATCTCCCATTTCAAAAGAAAATTCAATAAATAAAAAAGTCAAAGGGAAACAGTTTAGAAAATGGTTCTTTCACTAGTGGAACAGAGTCTGAATACCAGAATTCACTGAGGATCTATTTACACCACAGTTTGATTGCACACACACTCACACTTTCACACCCATACATATGCATACTCTCACACACATTCCCAATCTTTAATTTAAAAAAAAAAAAAAAGTAAAACAATCAAGAGTGACTGCCCTTAAAATAATTTGTAAAATGCCTAGAGCTGGGCTAAATTTCAACCTTATAACAGATCCTGTAGATAAATTTCATAATTAGTTATATCCCCATGCCTAAATGTGCCACTGTGAAAACTGAAAAAAAAATTTAAGCATGTAACATTAAACACCAAAATTAGTTTAAGCATTCAGTAGCAAATTTTTTTTCTTTTTTGTAAAACTAAGTTTCTTTCACTGGAAATGGCCTGAAATATTAGTCATAGCCCTAAACCATAGTACAAAATATAACTGAAGATTTCTCATTTTATCCTAAGTTAATCCACCTAACAATATCACGTATGTGTATTGCCATCATGTTATTCTGCAAATGTGTGATATATAAAATGCTGTAAGACCGGTACCTTTTCAATTTATAAACACAGTGAACTTCATTACTGTACATGTACTCTGCAACTACAGCTTAGCTGTAAATCTTCCACACACAATGGTATGGACATTATCCCTCTATCCCTGTTAAACTGTACATTGAGACAATACAAATTTACTGTCCGACCCACCCCCTTACAAAAAAATAATACTCTAAAAGCAACCCTACTGCAACTTTTTAATTAAGACGATTACATATATTTTAGACCAATTGCTTTAAAGCAAGAAGGCAGTATAAACCTTCTAGGAAAATTTTTATAAAAGAGGTTAAGAAATATAAGACAATTTATACATTTAAAAACTTACAATAAATAAGAGATGCAGGCATTTTTTGAATACTAGATACTATATCCAATACAAGAACATCTTGATGTTCTAAAGCCATATGTTGAAATTCATTGTTCCTCATGTTTCCTCTCCATGCTTTTAATATTCTTTAACATGAATGGGTACTATGGCTCATTACTTTTCACAAATACTGTGACTGGAAAAAAAAAAGGTTAATTTTTGCTACGAAAATGTTATAATACGTTTTGAATAATCAGTCATCACCCTAAAGAGCTCAGTATAGTCAATGAAAAATAGGGTTATAGCCCCGCCCCCAAAGTCAAAACAATATTTGTTGAAGTAATAAGAATTAGACCCCATCACAAATGACTTCCACTGAGAACTGTAACTTAATCCTGCAGCAAAATATCCTTTCTTCCTGTTCTTTCCTTGCGCAATTCCATCAAACGAAGATCACAGCATATTCATGATAAAGTTATATAACTGATTCAGCACCACAAAATGAATTGGGAGACACGAGCGTCTGTCCTGGATTGCAGGGTCACAGGTTAGCCATGAGAGTGCATTGTACTGTTCCAAAACAAACCTGAAAAGCAAATAAACTGTAAATCCATCTATTTCAACAAAGACATTAGCAACACTCTTATGATTCAAAGTGCTGGTGGGTGTGTGCATATGACAAGATATTGCCATGCATGCCACTCTGGCTTCTAACTCATCATGAGTTTAAAGCCAAGGGTAGCTTTAAAACTCATGGTCCTCCTGCCTCTGCCACATAAGTACTATGACTACATCAGAACCACAACCACAAAACCTCTCTTTCTTTGCTAAGAATTTCACACTGTGACCCAGGCTAGCCTCAAACTCATGGCAAGCCTTTTGTTCTGGCTTCCTGAGTGGCATCACACCTGGCTAAAGTCACTGTATTTGTTGTTTTGTTCCATTTCTTGTGCATTTTTTTTGTTTGTTTTTTTAAGCTGGGCTAGTCTCAAACTTGTAGTAATTCTCTTTTCTTATCCTCCAAAATCCTGATATTATAGGTATGAATCACCAAATACAGATAAAGACATCTTTTAAAAAGGAATAGTAAAGTTTTATTTAGCAGCACGTGCCTTTAATCCTGGCACCCAAGACACTAGGCTGATGAATCTCTGTCCAAGGCCAGCCTATTCTCTATGAGCTCTAGGCCAATCAGAAACGTCTCAAAAAGGAGGGAGAAAAGCAATAAGCTGAGTGCAGTGCAGTGGGAGAAACAGGTACAGTTCTGTAAATTCAAGAACAGTCTAGTTCCAGGGAGCCCAAAACAACACAGTGAAACCCTGTCTTAAAAAACACATGCCGTTAATCCCAGCACTCAGGAGGCAGAGACAGAGGCAGAGGCAGGTGGATCTCTGTGAGTTTGAGGCCAGCCTGGTCTACTGAGAGAGTTCTAGGACAGGCTTCAAAGCTATATAGAGAAACCCTTCTCTCAAAAAATAAAATAAAATAAATAAAACAAAACAATAAAAGTAAAATAGTAAGGAATGACATAACTAACTTCATCACATAGTAATTTTGAAACTAGCCTGGGATACATAAAACCCTTTTTCAAAAATTAAGGGGAGAAATGTATTCATGTTAGAAAATGACTTATTCTGGGAGCTGGAGAAATAGCTCAGCAATTAAGAGGACTGGCTATTCTTCCAGAGGACCCGGGTTAAATTCCCAACACCCACATGGCAGTTCACAACCTTCTGTAACTCCAGTTCCAGGGGACCAACACCCATGGCAAAATACCAGTGCAAACAAACAAACAAAGCACAGGACACATTCCCTGTAATTTAATAAGGTTTGGGGCTTACCAGCCCAAACATAAGAGTAATGCAGCAGGGATCAGTGCTTAGGAGCATTAATTGCTTTTCCAGAGGACCATAGTTCAATTCCTAGTACCCACATGGCTGCTAACAGGTCTCTAACTCCAGTTCCTGTGAATCTGGTGCCCTCTCCTGGCCTCTATTGGCACTGCATGTATAAGGTGCACAGACATGCAAGCAGGCAAACTACCCAAAATAAAAAGAATAAAATAGTTTTTAAGAAGTAATATTCAATAAGGTTTTAGCTCAGAGGTAGATCATGAGTGGATAGAAAAAAACTTAAGTCCCAAACACAAAACCATCTAAAAGAAAATTCATCCAGGGATTCAAAACTAAAAAGCTGTCAACTTTTACCCAATAGAATAAAGATATGTAATAATAAACATTCTTATTTTACCCAAACTAAAACAGAGAGCAGGCAATGTTCCAAGAGCTGTACCTGAGGACATCTGAAGTCTGATTTGAGTCAAGTGGGTGGGAGTGTTTACTGTGAAGCAGTTCGTCAGATTGCACTGAAGGCACGTGGAGGTGCAAAGAGGCCTAAAAAGGTAAGGTAATCAATCAGTCAGCCATGTGGGAAATCAGTTATTTAGTTTCAATGTGCTCTCCCACTCTATTGTCCTTGATGAAACTGATTTTACGACAATGTTAGCAGTAAGAGCTTCTATGAAAATTCAGGGTTTTGATGGAAACATTAAGGTGCAAAACTTACATTGGGTCTCTCTACAATTTTTGCTTTAATTTCTTTTAGTACCATATAACAATCCTTAAAGATAAAAGAAGGGAGGGAGGGGAGGGGAGGGAGGAATGGAAGGAGGGGAGGGGAGGGGAGGGAGGAAGGGAAGGAGGGAGGGAGGGAAGAGCTTTCCAGTTATCTTCTAATTTCACAGACTTTAGACTGTGCAGCTATATTTGGATACTAAGCACTAAAAAGAAGCCAAGGGAGTAACCCTGCACAATATTTTACTTAGGAAGTTGTGATTTTAACAAAGCTTCCACTGGATGAACACTTTACAATCAAAACAATGTATACATACTTGCTTGCCCAATGCATTTCTTAGCAGAGGTGTCTAACAATTGCACACACATTTAGATATAGCAGTGAGTAGTGGGCAGAAGGAATGTGCTACTATTCTTCACATTCATACAGTGAAATCAGTCATCTAGTGTGTACATATGCAGTATTAACACTATGACAAAGTGGTAGTGTTCACCACAATCCTTCACAAGCTTTCTTCATGCTATAAAGATACTTCTTTATATTGATCTGTGTTCTCCATCACAACAGCATACATGTATGCAAGCTCATATACAATATATTCAGGAATATAATCAAAATATGTATGTTTGAATTGTCTATAAATTCTTCATCTATAAATTATTAGTAAGTCTCACTCAGCAGATCACTACAGAGTAAATGGATGTTGATAATTCTTATAATAAAACTACTTTTAAGCATTTACAGAACCCATTGACTTCTCACATACAGAGAAATATACCAAGTGGTTTTATTGATTACAGTACAGAATTAAAATGGGATATATGAAAAACATAATAAAATTATGTTTAAGTTATGCCTTACCTGCGATTCAGAACCAGAAGTCCTAATCTTGTTACACTGTATCTGAGGGTGAATGCTCACTTTACACTATCCTCTCTGCAAATAAATATTGAGTAGAAAAGAATCTGGATTGTCCCTTGGACTTTTCATAATAAGTGTTTACTAAACAAAAGTGTGCCCTGAATCTCTTTGTAGGTCATGAACTACAAATAGGTATTATACTAAATTTGGAAATAAGCAGGGTCATTTACTGCTATTTTGAAAACTTTTAGTGTGCATACAGGCTCTGTGACTACATGTGTGAGGAGAGAGCAAGTGCAGCACTTCCCAAAGGACCAAGGAGGCTCCAAACACTACTATACTGCAGAAAAGCCCCTGGAAGATGTTCATGTAATGCGACAGGATAGAGCAATAAACATCTGGAAGAGGAATAAAAGTCACAGAATAAACTAACATTTTATTAATAGTCAATTAAAGGGCAAGGATAGGTCAGAATACTTGCCTGACATTCACTGTCTGGGCAGGGGAAGGGGAGCTACAGATTCACTTATTGTAATCTTTATGAATGCGCTACATAAATCCATTGTTTAATCTCAAATACTTTGACACAATGGGATATGGGCCTAAGGTAACAAGATTTGACTGGCATAAACGATCCAAGAAATTTCTATGCTCAGCAACTACTAAAATATTATCTCAAAAATGGAAGCATACAATCTGACCTGAAATGTAAAGAGCCCACAGTGATTTTTACATTGTGTGAGGCAGATCTTCATTTACTATTTTTTTTTCATTTACTATTTTTGAGCAGTAATAGCAATGGTAACAACCAACCACAGAGAGCTTTCATATCTCATTTTCCTTCCCCATCTTATAACACGTAAGATGGACACTGGAAAAGTAAGTATCAATAGGTCTGAGAGTATCACTTCTTAAAAACTCCTCACCAGTTTTTCATTTACGTTTGTACGGCTTATAAACCAGGCTGACCTCCAATTCCTAGGGAGTCTTCTTGCCTCCGCCTCCCAAGTCATAAGATTGTAAGTCACAATGCTCACTAGTTGTGTGCTTGTTTCTGGGACAGGGAACTCACTATGTAGCCCTGGCTAGTATGGAATTCCCTGTGTATACCAGCCTTGTGCTTAAGGACATCCTCCTGCCTTTGGCTACTGGATGCTGAGATTAAAGGCATGTGTTATCACACCCATTCTACTCAATAGTAATTTATACAAGGAAAACTCTTTAGAATAGGTAAATTAGAGTATAAAAAAGGTTGCTAATTTTTTTTTTAAAATATTTATTATGTATACAATATTCTGTCTGTGTGTGTGCCTGCAGGCCAGAAGAGGGCACCAGACCTCATTACAGATGGTTGTGAGCCACCATGTGGTTGCTGGGAATTGAACTCTGGACCTTTGGAAGAGCAGGCAATGCTCTTAACCTCTGAGTCATCTCTCCAGCCCCCAAATTTTTTTAATTCTCAAAATAATGAAATGTAATAGAAATGCAGTATCATCCTATTCAAATAACATAATTATCATTAAAAGATCCAGGTTTTACTCTAGATGTCTACTACAAATGTATGACTTTAGATAAGTGAGTTTCCTGAATTAAAGTATGTTCAGCTGGAGAATAAGACTAGAAGAAGACACTGTAATGTTTATCAGCTCTAAACTTTTACATTGCAACTGAAAATATAACTTCAAACCAAGAGTTCCAGAAGTCTGACTTAAGAATAATGTTTAAACTTAATATAAATTTTATAATTACTTTTTTCATATTAGATAATTATTTTTTATGAGATCATCTAAAGAAATACATACAACAATGTATTTAAGAGCTGGGTGGTGGTGGCGCACGCCTTTAATCCCAGCACTTGGGAGGCAGAGGCAGGCGGATCTCTGTGAGTTCAAGACCAGCCTGGTTTACAAGAGCTAGTTCCAGGACAGGCTCCAAAACCACAGAGAAACCCTGTCTCGAAAAACAAAAAAACAAAAAACAAAACAAAACAAAAAACCCACAATGTATTTAAGAACTTGGAATTCAGATGAGCTATAAAGCTTTAAAATGTCACTTCAATAGTTCTCAGGACTAAAACTATCAATAAGGATTAGTTAGGAATTGCCACAGAAATAGTAATACCTTAAGAAAAAGGGGACATTGATATTGTGCTTGAGGACATGCTGACCAGAACCAGTCAGGTAGTGGACCCGCTTTGGCAGTTGATACAAAGTATCCAAGGGCCAATGGTTGTTGAAGAATATTAGTTACTTCATCATGAGATTCTGTTGAAAGTAGCCGATCAGTACCCTGACCCTTAGAAAGACAAAAATATTAGTTCATTCAGTATATCCAGATAACGAACATAAATACAAAATTACTTAGAACAATTACTATAATTATTGCAATAAACCACACAAAACACTAAAACTTAAATGGTGATAGGCCAATAATCTCTACTGCTGAGAGGCTGAAGCAGGAGGACCAAAGTTCAAGTCTTGAACTACAAAGTAAGTTTAAGGCTAACCTGAACAACTTATCTAGATCATCTCAAAATTTGAGGATGTGGAGTCCATAGCAGCTCATGTGTGAGGTCAAATTTAGGCCCAATAGTTAAATTAGTAATACCATAAAAACAGTATATTATGAAACAGCAAAACAAAGTGAGTATGTCTAAGGTCAAAGTGAGTACAAAACACAAATCATTCACTATAACTGCTATTTCCTAATAGTTCAACTAATTCCTCAACCCCGATACAAAAGACAAATTCAACTTGCTTTGCTCCTCTAGCATTATCTATAAAATGTCATTAATTTCAATAATGTTTTGGAAGGCATTATGGCAATACAGACTATTGTTCATTCCGTTTTAATTGGTCAACAAATTTCTCAACATTATTTTAAGAAAACAGACAAAAGGAAATTAATTCATAATGAAACTATTCATTATATCAGTGCTTTTTAAGCACCAGAAATTATACACCCCTTTTTATTATTTCTTTGAGAATTTCCTATAATGTATTTTGATCATAGGATTACGGTTACTTTTAATGTTAGGGGGAAAAAAGAGAAACAAACATATTGGTATGATGCCTACACAGTGGAGGCTCAAACCCCAAAAACAAACAAAAGAGACCATGGGCAGCATATGCCTTTGAGACAGAAGTAGGGAAATCATGGCCCTCCCCCCCCAAAAAAATATTAATAGCTAAACAAAAGTGCATGAGCTCAGTTGATCTCGTCTCTTTGCTAATTTTAAAAGGAAAAATGGTGCTCTAGTTCATATAATGATGGATGGATGGATGGATGGATGGATGGCATTTACATACACTAAAACTTTTTTAGCATAATTACCTTGCCAGCATCACCTCCATGGGGGTAATGAGAACCTGGAGAATGTACAGGAGATGTAGTTGGAGATGCAGGAAGGATATTAATGATATCAGGATCAAGATCATCTCCTGTGTCTAATAAATCAAAGATACCCATTGCATCTGCTCCATCTGTACAGAGAAAAGAAATTAATATTTTATTTTCTGTATACTATGATCATTCACAGTAAAATATTATAATAAATTTTAACCAAAGTGGGACTGGCAAAGCATGTTGGCACATGCCTATAATTCCACCACTTAGAAGACTGAGTGATAAGGACTGCTATGGCTTGGACAGCCAGCCTAGGCTATACAAGCAGTGAGAACCAGTCCCAAAACAACAACTGGGGCATGTTGATGCACACCTTTCGTCTCAACACACAGAGGCAGTGGCAAGAGGATTTCTGTGAGCTCCAGCCTAGCCAGTGCTACATAGTAAGACCCTGAAAAACATCTTAAAGTAAAATGGGTTAATATAACCAACATTTACTAAAGCATCAATTAATTGTGTGCCACGTATTGTGCTGACAGTCATATAAAGGATCTTGCAGTATTGATCAATCTAAAAAGACATGAAGAGATTAATCTAATGGTCCCTGTGATGATAGGAAGGAGAGAGTAGAGTGGGAGACAGTGAAGGGACTACTGCTGATACTACTCTCTGTTCAAAATGGAGAGAAAGGGTAGAAGCTAAAGAGCATAGGCTTTGTAATCTTCGTACAAACTATCTGCTAGAAGCTGGCAGAGGCAAGGAAACAGATTTACCTAAGACTCTAGAAGGAATCAACCTTAAGACACCTTGATATTAACCAACGGAGAATGATTGAGCATTATAACAAATTCATGTTCTTTTAAGACACTAATATAATAATGTTATAGAAACAACGGGTAATAAAACCAACATAACACCAAGAAATATAAATGTGTTTTAAATGGTACTATTCATTACCAAATAAATATTTAAGTTATTACATAATAAAATAATAGTGATAAACTATGCCAGGCAGAGGTGGCACATGCCTTTAATCCCACCACTCAGGAGGCAGAGGCAGGTGAATCTCTGTGAGTTTGGGGCTAGTCTGGCCTTCTGGGCAGCCAGAACTACAAGGAGAAACCCTATCTCAAGGAAAGAAAAACAGATAGTGCAAATAAACTGTATGTGTATTGCCGGGTGGTGGTAGTGCACACCTTTAATCCCAGCATTTGGAAAGCAGAGGCTGGTGGATCTCGGTGAATTTGAGGCCAGACTAGTCATCTGAGTGAGTAACAGGACAGCCAGGGATACACGAGAAACTCTGTCTCAAAAAAGAAAAATAAAAGCAAAACAAAACAAAACAGTATGTGTATTTTTGAAGATCTACCATTTTCAAAAGTAATTTAGAGTAACAATAAACACTATTAGTCTCTTCTATTAAATACAACCTAAGAGGTTCACTAAGTTCCATCTCTATTCTAGCAGTTTATACAAAGCATTGTTCCCACAAACTGACATATAAAGGACTATGAATAAGGCTCAGTGTAGAAACAGTTTGCCTAACATGCAGAAAGCCCTAAACCAATCTCCAGTCTCCAGTATTGTTTTGAGGGAGGGAGGGAAGGAGGAGGGAAAACACTGTGGGTATGGGCGTATGAAGAGAAGAGAGATTTTTTTATATATATATTGTATATGACTGGTAAAGTTTATGTACAAGTAGCTCGAAACAACAGCATAAATATACAAAAATTTTAAGATCAATCAAAATAAAATTTACAGAATTCATATCAATTGTATCAATTCTGATACAATAATATAAAATGGTGAGGTCATTTCCTGGAGCCACCTACAC
The DNA here is from genome assembly GCF_014885135.2 of Alexandromys fortis. Taxonomy (NCBI): domain Eukaryota; kingdom Metazoa; phylum Chordata; class Mammalia; order Rodentia; family Cricetidae; genus Alexandromys; species Alexandromys fortis. The sequence goes on along the minus strand of NW_026068051.1, from coordinate 1,122,088 downwards.
TATGCACTTATTAGAATAAAACAAAACAAATTTTTTCATTTATGTTTGGGAGTCAAAATTCTTAGTGATCTGTTTCCTTGTCTTTTCCGGAGACTTGAACTTATGCACTGGCTCACAGCCTTCTCTCCGAATTTGCATCCTTTTCTTCCATCAAATAGCTTTTTCCTCTTGTGTATATATAAAGCTTTCTCTTTGCTACCTTGTTATAAGATATGTTTTATTGCTTTTTAAGTCCCATCTGCATAGTATACAATAAAACTTTCCATCTCAATGGTCTTAACAAATCTTTAAAACTCTTTTTTCTTACGAAGGTAAATGTCAAGGCATGCTATTCAGCCTACTTAAATTGTCAATATTTAAAAAAAAAATACTCAAGAGTACAGGCATAATGATGTGTGCCTGTAGTCCCAGCTACTTGGGAGACTGAAACAGGAGGGTGGCTTGAGCATGGGAAAAACAACAATAAAACAGCCAGAGTCGTACATGCCTGTAAGTCCAGCACTTTCAGACTAAATCAAGAGGATTGCTGAGAGCTCAAGACCAAACCTGAGCTAACTAGCAAGCAGCAGGCCAGACAGAGATACATAGCAAGATATTTCAAAACAAATAAAATAGAATTTCTAAGGCTCCATTAACTTACCATTGTTGGGATTGAAAGCTAAATCCAAATTTTCAGTGGTATAAGTTGCTGAAGCTACTTGCACAGAAGCAGAAGTGGGAAACACAAGTATATGAGTACATGATGTATCTTGTGGAGTATTTAGCTGAGGTGTCTGCATATTTAGAGTGGTGCTTCTTCCAAAAACAGAACCAGTTGACACAGAATCTGAAGAGAGATGCATTTTTCCTTTTTTCGTAAGTGAAGACTTTTACGTAACACTTAAAAACTTAAAGAGTACAATGAATAATGAAATCTGGTATATACTGAAGTGAACTAACCTGGCATGATAACAAAAGAACCTTGGGGTTCCATTGCAACCAAACAAGCACTAAGGATGCTCGGAGAGTCTGCAGCAGATATGCCACACATCCTACACATGTCTTTAAGCCTTTTGCTAAGAGACTGCAAGTTTCGACGACTCAGCAAACAACTCCAATCTGCAGGTATCGACGGGGCAAAAGGAAACAGTGTTGGAAGAAAGTGCTCTGTTATACTATTTATCCAAGATTACAATGAAAGAAATGCATAGCAACACTTAAATTAGCATATGTCTAAAACAGAAATTATCAAAGCTAAAACTCTTATAGTGGTTCCTGACATTTCTTATCCCTTTACCTCCAGTAAGTATCACACACAAGCCATTACATATCTACATGACTTTATATACGCTCCTTCTTACACACAATGTTTTACTGATAACTTTTAGCATTTTAAAGGAAGATGTTTTTATTTTATGTGTGAGTTTTGCCTGTACACTACATGTGTGCAGTGCCGGCAGTGCTAAAAAAGGGCATCAGACCCCTGAAGTGCAGATATAGTGAGCCTCCAGGTTGAGTGCTGAGAATCCAACTTGGGTCTACTGGAAGAACTCTTAACTGTTGAGAACTTTAGTATTTTATTCAATGTATTACATAATATGTTCTGAACCAAATATACATCACCATAAAACAAAGTTAAAAAAAATAAACTAGATAAAAACATAATTTACCTTTCAATTCTCCATGTCCAATCCTACCAAGGCGACCAATTACCACTCTCCATGGTAAGGAACTCATCTGAATAAGTCCTAAGCACCACTCCCAAAGTTTTTGTAGACCAAACCTTCTGGCAGAACCCTTTTTCCGACGAGCCCTATTGAATGAAATGTTTGTAAATATTTCTAAAATTAACATAATGAAATTCTATGAGGGTTCAAATACGTGACAAACTGGTTCATCAATTTAATTTTATCCTGTTTTATTGACTGGTACCAGGGTATATAAACTGGTACCAGGTATCATATTGTATATGATATGCCTATACTTCCATTACAGTGTTATATCCCCTCTTCCTGGTCCTTTACTTAATTTAAATGCTTCAAACCTTTATAAAAACCAAGTCCTGATACACACATATTTGCCATTCAAGTTCCTAAGTTTTTGATATGGGATCTCTTTAGGTTGCCCAAAATGGTTTCCTAAATTCAAATAATCCATCCTCCTGGCTTAGCTCCCCAAGTTGGAGGAAACACAGGTATATGGTATCATATGCAGCTTCAAATTTATGGATTATTTTGTTATTCTTACTGTTTTCTGACAAGCATCAGGACTTGAATTCAATTCCCTAAACCTAAGGAAATAAATGTGCAGTGTTAATCTCAGAGCTAAGGAAGCAGACAGGTGAATCCTAGGAGCACACTAGCCAGTCATCTAGTCTACTTGGCAAAGTTCAGGCTGTCTAGCCAGTCTCAAAGAAGGAGAAGGTTGGATGGAGAGCACCTGAGGAATGGCAGTTAAAGTTGTCCTCTGACCTCCACAAACACACATAAATAAATTCTCAAAATATATTTGAAGGGCTGGAGAGATGGCTCAGCAGTTAAGAGCATTAGCTGTTCTTCCAGAGGACTCGGGTTCAATTCCCAGCATCCACATGGCAGCTCACAACTGTCTATAACTCCAGTTCTAGGGAATCGGACACCTTCACACACATGAACAACGAACGCCATGAACAAGAACTAGAAAAAATGATGAGTTGTCCAATTTTGGCCAACAATTTGTACTAAACGAATTTCCATACCTTAAAAAGTAAAGAATACCCAAGCCAGGCGGATCTCTGTGAGTTCGAGGCCAGCCTGGTCTACAAGAGCTACTTCCAGGACAGGCACCAAAAGCTACAGAGAAACCCTGTCTCAAAAATCCAAGAAAAAAAAAAAAGTAAAGAATACCCAACACAAACTACATTTCTCAGCCCAAATAACATTTTTGTATGTTTCTAATACATGTCCTTTATTAGGTAGGCAAGTGTGTAACAAAGCACTTTGCAAATGAGCAATATCAGCTAACATTTATTTATATATTTATTTATATATGTTACAAATATATGGCAGAGCCACTGTGCAAGCAATACTCACTTTATCCTAACAATCTGATGAGGCAGATAAAACTATTTGACAGATATTATAAATAAATAAGCCGTAGCTCAGCTGCCTAAATTTCCCAATACCATAGACCAGCAAGAAACCAGGAAGGAGTTACATTTCAAGACAGGTCTCATTATATCTTATTAGAATTATTTTCATTTGTGCAGGAGGAAGCATATTCCACGACCCAGGCATAAAGAGTTGGCTCTCTCCATCATTTGAGTCCCAGGGGTCAAATCCATAGTCAGGTTTGGAGGCAAGCATCTTTTACCCGCTGAGCCATCTTGCCTACCCCTACAAATCTTAATCATTGTTCCACTTCTACTTTTTTCAAAGATTTATTTTATTTTATGCATATGATTGTTTTGCTTACACATATGTATATGTACCACATGTAGGCCTGATCTTCAGAGACCAGAATAAAAGATTAGATTCCTTGGAACCAGAATTATAAATGATTGTGAACCACCATGTAGGTGCCAGGAATGGAACCCAGTCCTCTACAAAAGCAGCTAGTACTTTGGTCAAAAGGTAGTTTATTTCTACCTTTTGATCAAAGAAGTAAAATGACAACCAAAGCCTGATTATGGTGCTATCCGTTCTCTTCCTTCAGATAAAATATTCTTTCCAAATTATCATGACTAATGCAAATATATCACCAAAAAACAAAACAAAACACCTTCCTGAACCTGGGGGGAGCAGGGAGGACCTTGGACTTTCCATAGGGTAGGGAACCCTGACTGCTCCTTGGACTGGAGAGGGAGGGGGAGGTGGGGAGTGAAGTGGGAGGAGGTGGAAATTTTCAATAAAAAATAAATTAAAAAAAAAAGAAAAAAAAAACAAACAAACAACAGTGTACAGCTTATGTTACAAGCAGTATTTATTTGTTTATTGGGTTTTTGAGACGTATTTTCTCTATGTAAACCTGGCTGTCCTGGAATTACCTCCGTAGACCACGATGGCCTTAAACTCAAGAGATCCGCCCACCTCTGCCTTTGAAGTGTTGGAATTAAAGGTGTGTGCCACCACCGCCCAGATCCACTTTTATGAGTAGAAGGGCTTTCAATAATATTTAATTTTTTTTTAATTTTTTTTTTTTTTTTTTGGTTTTTCGAGACAGGGTTTCTCTGTGGTTTTGGAGCCTGTCCTGGAACTAGCTCTGTAAACCAGGCTGGTCTCGAACTCACAGAGATCCGCCTACCTCTGCCTCCCAAGTGCTGGGATTAAAGGCGTGCGCCACCATCGCTATTTAAAAATATTTTAAGGGAGCTGGAGAGATGGCTCAGAGGTTAAGAGAACTGGCGGCTCTTCCAGAGGACCTGGTTCAATTCCCAAAACCTACATGGCAGCTAGCAAATGTCTGAAACTCCAGTTCCAGGGCTTCTAACACCTTTGTACAGACACACATGCAGGGAAAACACCAGTGCACATAAAATAAAAATTTTAAAAGTAGTTTTAAATTATATGTATTGGGGTATGTGCACATGAGCACAAGAGCCTGCGGAAGCCAGAGTAAACAGGTAACTCCAGCCATCTGGGGAGAGTAGCAAACACTCTTAACTGTTATACCATCTCTCAGTCCCTGTAATATTTCAAATTCTTCATCTAAAATCACTGTCATAAGCTTTATAACATAAGAAGTTAGGGATTTTTAGGATATAAAAATTAGATTTAAAAAATCAGTGTAACAAATGAATTAAGGGGAGACAGCATTTGTTTATGAGATATAATCTCACTAAGTAGCCCTGCCTGGCCTCAAACTCAGAGCTTCACCTGACTCTATCTCCCAATGCTGGGATTAAAGACTTGTGACAACATGCCTGACCAGAATTGTTTTTAATTATCTTAATTATACAATAAAAGTACTAACTATAAAAATATACCCAGAATCTCAACATTTACTATCAAAATGTATATAAGCTTCAAATGGTTGCCTACTGAGTATGAGACACTGTGTGTTGTACCTGTGCACATATACTAACATTTCAAATTGGGATAATCATATTTTAGGAACTGTAAGTACCTATTTGGAACATCGATGTTAATAATACAAGTTTCTAGAAGCTCTCCATATAGATCTGTGCAAGATGCAAGAATCCACCTTTGATCATGTGATAAACAGTAGCCCACAAAAAGAACATTGTATTTCTGTCCAGCTTCTCCAAATGTCTCTCCTAGCTCTGTCTGTTTGTCCTTCACAGGAGCCAGAATAAAAGGTGGTGTATAAAGTCGAATACATTCTGGTCTCTGTTTAAAAAAAAAAAAAAGCCATCTTACAACTAGAAATGAGAATAAAACAAAGCATTATTATTTAGTTTTATATAAGATCTTAAAATCTAAGTCATCTTAATAACTTCGTTCATGGAAAACAAAATACTTACATCAGGACTTTTAAGAGCAGTTTCCAGAGCTAAACCTGGACCAAACCCAGTCAGTGTTTTTACATTGGTTGATGTTGGAAGTGGTCTCCGGCACTGAGTAAAGGCCGAAAAAGCCAGAGATTTTAAATGCTGGGTGTAGATTTGTCTGTCTTCATGTTTCACGGGTTGTAATAGGTATTGACAAGGAACAATCTACGGATAAAGTGAGTATTACAAACATTAAAAGAGTAACTTGCAACATAGTAAAAGAAATCCCTTCAGACAAAACTTCAGCAGCATATAATTGACTATAAAAAACTACGGTTTCTATCATACAGGGTTTCTACTTTTTATGGTATGTGCATGAGTGTTCTGCCTGCATATATGTATATATACCTTATACATTATTATTAGTAGAAACCAGAAAAGAACATTGGATCCACCAAGACTGGAGTTATGGCTAGCTGTTAGCTGCTATATGAGTGTTTGAAATAAAATACTGGGATTGGAGAGATGGCTGCTCTTGACAAGGACCTGGGTCCAATTTCCAGTACCTACATGATGGCTCACAAACATCTATAACTTCAGTTTCAGAGGATCCAAAGCCCTCTTCTGGCCTCTGTGGCACCAGGCATATGATAGTATAATACATACACAAAAGCAAACTGACAAATAATAAAAAATAAATAAATAAACCTTTAAAAAATAGAAAAAAGAAATTGAAAACTGGTCTTCTGAAGAGCAGTCAGTACCCTAACACTGAGCCACCTCTTGCACCACTATTATTTAGAATTAAATAGGCAATTTACATGGACCCTGAACCACCTAGAAATCTTTTATACTTTCTATGCCCAGAAATTATATTTATTAAGACTCCATGAGACCTACTGATCAAAATTTCCTTTTCTTCTATTTTTACTTGCAACTTATCTCAATTAAAACTAACTTACATAGAATGCAAGCACTATTTTCCTTTTTAGGCTCTACTTTGTAACTCTGCTTACAAAAGTAACACAGAAAAAACAGTATGCTCAATACAATCTTTCTATGGGGGTGCTAACAAATAAACAATGTATTATTATGTAGCCCAAGCTAGTCTGGAACTATGTACAGATGCTGTCTTCAAATTTATGATCCTCCTACCCTAGTTTCCTGGGATTAAAAGCACAAACATGCAGTCAACATAATTTTTTATTTCTCATGATAACAGGACAACCAAGTTTATTAAAGATTTATGTGTCTGTCTGTCTGTGTGTATATACCATGTGGATGACAGCATCTACAGAACAGATCCCATGTTGCTGGAATCAGTCTGTCTGTCTGTCTGTGTGTGTGTATACCATGTGGATGATAGCATCTACAGAACAGATCTCCTGTTCCTGGAATTATAGTTCTGAGCCACTGGATGTGAGATGAGGCAACTGAACTTGGGTTCTCTCTGTTAGGATAACAAGCACTCTTAACTGCTAAGCCATCTCATCAGCATCCATGACTATAAAATTTATCTTTTATAAACTCTCTTAAAATTTTTATTATAATATTTAAGTAAAATCAATACAACCTGGCTTTTATTTGCTTGTTTGTTTTTCAAGACAGGGTTTCTCTACATAGCACTGGCTGTCCTAGAACACACTGTAAACCAGGATGGTCTCAAACTCACAGAGACCCACCCACCTCTGCCTCCAAAATATGGGGATTAAAGGTTTGCACCACCATTCCCAGGTTACAACCTGTTATTTTAACAAAATTATTTTGCATACAGAAAAGTACCTCTGAAAGTTCTAAAGCCTCGCAGTCTTACCTGTACAGAAACAGTACTCTTGATATGAGGAGGAAGAGTCTGGGCCATTTCCAAGAAGCATCGAAGTAGCCCCAACGTCCATACATTAGACGAGTTAGTGCTCTCATCTTTATTTTCATATGTAAAAGGATCAATCATATAAACAACAATTGCAGGTGGGTAGGTAATTGCATGTGAATCACCATCTGTGGGAATTCCCACTTTATCACGATCCATTGTGCTGAAAATTGAATTAGAAATAGAACAGAAGGCTGTATTTCATTTGCCTGGGACAGCATCAAAGCAACTCCTTAGATCCCTCTCATTTACTGGCAAGGTATCAGAAAACTTCTCTGGAAATCAGAATACTCCTTCCCATCCAAAGAGAACAGCTCTGTGTATACCCTTTCACACTTCACACCTTATCAAATCCCTTCAAGTAAGAGGCTTTGTGCTTTTAAAACAAACAAAGAAAAAGACTTCTTAAACAGTTTAACAGTAGAGATTAAACTGAGATGACAAAGGTCAGTCTGACAGTCATCTCAGAAACAGGTCCTGCCAGAAACATAGTTAACCCAGAAGGAAGCCAGGGTTATCTGTTCAATGTTCTGGTTTCCAGACTGGACATACTAATTTCCTAAATTTTGTGGTGAATAAGCACCTTTCATTGATAGGTAATTTTTATTTTCTTTAACTTTCCGATCTATGTAGCTATTCAAGATGGGCAAATCAATTCAGGTAAGTTTATTTTTGTCCATATTTAAAGAGTGTGACTTTTGGAACAACCGCATTCTAGGTAGCTGAAAAATAACTAGGTTCAGGCTAGCTGAACCCAGAAAACATGGGAATTTTCACAGCATTTTCATTATAAAAACAGTGAGATCTATTACTGTTAAAGTACTTACCGTGCATTATACCATATTACTTCCATACTATAGACAAGGATACATGCTCAAAGAGGTTAGACCTTCCCCTAATCACAAAGTGGGTAAATGACAGAGCTGAAATTCAAAATTCTTAAGAATCTAAAGCCTCCATGCCAGGGCTGAGGTACAACACAGTAATAGACTGCATGCCTAGCATATGTAAGGCTCAGGGTGGGGTCACACACACACACAGAGGGAGGGTGGGGGGTGGATATGACACTCCAAAGTGATTGTTCAAACATTTATGCAGCATATATAAGCAATTACATTTGCTTATGTCACAGGCCAGACATAATCATAGGGATAAGTGGAATTGAATGTTTTTAAAGATCATAATACTAACCCTGTGATTCTATAATACTTTTTAAACAATTATGATAATTTTGAACCTATACTCCTTAACATGACTAAACTAAATTCCAAGATAAGATCAAGAAGCACTTTATATGCATTTATGACTATCTAACTTAGATGAAAAGAGGGGATTATAGATTCTGAATTTCGACAAACTTAAATTTGTTTTTCTTTATTCATTCATTCATTCATTGTACACAGGCTTCAAAGCGGGCTAAACACATGCTACTTACTGCTCAGCTATCTCTCAACCCCAGTATCAATATTTTTAAAGGTACCTTTCTGACACATCAGGATGTGGCTGAGTGGGAAGCGAAGCCGACTCCCCTGACAATCCTGCTGCCTGCAGAGATGATGACTGCTGTCCTCCTAGCTGGCCACTCTGAGCTGTACTTGCTTGTGCAGACATGGATCCTGAACCACTAGTGTTCATACTGCCAAAGGGTGGAAACGAAGGCAGTTTATTTGATGACACTCCACTACTCATATTGGAAGATGATGAAGATGAAGTTGTGGTCAAAGTTGAATTAGCTGTGGCAACTGAAGTAGATATGGCAACACCTGAAGTCATTGTCATAGTGCTACTTGCCGCAGATGCTAAGGTGGCAGATGTAGTATTAGCGTTTCCAGTATTTGTCATCTGAGGTGCGGTTAGCAAAGACTGATTTGTAGGGGCAACTAAATTTGGCTGGGAGAGCAGAGAGCTGTCCAACGGCTGAGAAGCAAGATATGGACCTAAAGAACAAAAACGGGTATTTAATTCTTGATTTCACTGACTTATTTTTATTCTACTAAAGAAATAACAATTTATCTGATACTTTGATGGCAATTATCTTTCCTTAACTGTTTTACTAACAGTGCAGCATGTTCTAGCTTTCTAATTTCTCTGAAAAACTAAAGAAACAAGTTTAAAATGGAACTATAAAAGTAAACCTGCATTTTTATTCAAATTTAAGATAATAAGAATGATATTGTGAGAAATTCTATTTCCTTGGCAAAATTAAATGTAAACAAAGGCTGACAGGATGGCTCAGTGATTAAGTTAATCACCAGGAACAACATGGTGGAGAGAGAGAAGCAATCTTGCAAGCAGTCCTCTGACTTTCATTGATTCAAGGGACACATACATACCCCACCATACTCAAGTAGTTAATGCTAATAAAAAATTAGAATACATCAACAAACGTGACAACAGTATGTAGCAATTTTTCATCAAACCACTGCAAGTTTTGTTAAATCAACAAGTTGAAGAAACACCATCCAGATTGCTTGATAGCTAACTAAAATATAAAGTGGAGAAATAGTACCATGAGGCTCAATTTACAAAAATGTCTAATTAGGTTCAGGAATTTGGTATTGCATTTCTTTGGAATAAGTGTAAAGGAAGTTCACTGATATTTAATTTAAAAGTACTACATTAAAAAATAGGCTTTTAAATACCACTCATTCTCTTAGCTACAATAAGACTTTTCCTGGAGTTGCATAGTTACTTAGAAATTATGTGAATCTAAACAAATCACAGATCTTGAAGTGCATAAAACATCAGACCCCACAGAAGTAGCAGAAAGTATTTTGGAATCCATCATGTCTACTTGATAGGACGCCCACATACGAAGCTAGCAGAATTTCTATGTGGACAGTCAGACAGTACATGTTTAACTTTGAAACCACAGTCTTTGCCACATCTACTCAGTTCTGATTTTACAGGACAAAAGCAGGCAGAGACAGCGCGTGTTTGAAAAAAATGGAGATGGCTACATGACATTTAGGATATTATATACAAAAATAGGTGATGAACCAAGTCACAATGCTCACACTGCTCTTGTAGAATGAACACAAATGTAATACCTAAATCATATTTGCAGACTTGCGCATAAAGCTTGAGTTTAGAAAATGCTTCATTGTTACCATCAGCCACCTGAGAAAACCATTCTGTTACAGGTTTTTCTGAAAGCTTCTTTGATGCAGTAGCGCCCACTTTCATGATCCCATCCGTCAACAGCCGAGAAATAGGTCTGTGTTGGCCCAATCGACAGGACTATAAATGCATACACAAAAGACAGAATTAGGGAATTTACTATACTAAAGGGTACAGGTAATAATTTAAAGCACTTAAGCTTCTTTAAAACAAGCTTTCATTACTTATAAATAATCACTGAGTCAAAATATAATGGGTAAGTATGGGGACATTGATCTTTTTCCTTTAGAATTTCAAGTTGCTTTGTTGTTTTTTGTTTTGTTTTGTTTTGTTTTTGACACAGGGTCTCAGGTAGCCCAGGATGGCTTCAAACTTGCTATGTAGCTAAGGATGACCATGAATTTCTGATCTTCCTGTCTTCATTTCCCAAATGCTGAAATTACAAGCATATACCATCATTCCAAACAATACACTTCTTCCCAAGATATGGTCTCACTGTGTAGCCTAGACTAGCCTGGAGACTCGCTCCTTGTCTCAACTACCCAAGTACATGAGTTATGGGTATGCATCACTACACCCCAGATACCAAGGGTGACTTTAAATGAACAAATATGTCCTTGATAGGTCCTCCAACACTATGTTTTCCACTGTGGCCCATGGCACACATACCTAACAAAGTCTAGTAAAAATGTGGCAGAGTATAGTTCGCGAGTAAAACAACTGGCAAAATCAGCATTCCTCATCAACCGGTATATTACCCAGTACATTTTGAACATGAAAATATAAATTATAAAATACCTACCTCGTATATTGCAGTAAGATCTCTAAAAAAGCTTTTGGCTCCATTTAACAAAGCATCATTCTCTGGACAGAGTACAACATAGGCTATATCTCTTTGAGATCCATAAGGTTCCAGCATAAGTTTCTCCCAGTAAGGGAGAGCAAATGGAGAAAGCACCAGAAAATCATAATCATAACCCAACAAAAACGTGGGAATTGGCAGTGGTTCCGGGGATTCATCAGTTCCTAAGTGATAAAGAAGGAAGTTAGAAAAAGGCCAATTCATGTCACCTTTCTTAATCCCAAAGCTAATAAATAAAGTATTAGGAAAATATTGAAGACAGAAACATATAAAGCTAGTAATGAAATATTTTCAGAATTAAAAATACCCTAAAGAGGTCATTTTAAAATATTTTCTGATATTTTGTTTAAGGCAGTCTTTTTCTATAGCCCCATCAGGTCGAATCTGTAGCAAGCCTCCTTCACTCATCCTGTTAAATGCTGGGAAATATATGAACAAGTCATCACACGTGGCATTAATTAATTAAAAGTAAACAAATTTATAATTAATATGAATAGTTAATTTTTTTGCCATAAAAAGGGGACTTATGAGAAAACCATAAGCTATACTATATAACATTGCATAGAAATCAACAATACTGATTTTTATTACTTAAACTTGATTAAAACAGTAGATGTCAAGTGAAATGTTCTTATCACAGAATATTTTTACACAAAGAAAATGGCAAATTACCTTATTTTAAAATAAAGGACATGAACAAAGACAAAAAATTAAAATACCTCTTAGATATTGGAAAATGATGGCTCTCTTAAAGAAAGTAACTTAAAATGAAGACTAGGAAATAACTGCAGCACTACATTCTAGGTAGTGGTCAAAGCTCTTTACATTTCTATATTAACTAATTCTCATGAACACCATACATTGACAGACAATTTTATTAAACTCATTTTAAACACAGAAACAGGAGTGGAGAAGGTAAACAACTTGTCCAGTATGATAAAAGAAGTCATTTCAGGAATCTGAACCCAGGAAACATAACTTCACCCTCTCAAATTATAGTGTTCAACTACCAGACAATCTACTGGCAAGTTTGAGATAGATATTTTATTTCACGAACTCTAAATTGATACTTTTGAGTATAAGTTAGAAAATATACATTTTAAACTACCCATATGCTTTCAATCAAGTATACATGAATTACTGAAAATAATTGGAATGATTACGAAAACAATCTGTATGTCTACAAATAGTATATTGGTAAAATACATATACAAACTACCTACAAAAATTACATATATAAAAATGCTGTAGACCGTCAAAAAAAAAAGGAAGTTAATTATGGCTGTGTTAACAAATAATCTCAAAAATCAGGTGCAGAAATAAATCTCTATACTGTGTTGTATAATGTGATTTTAAGATGTGTTACATTTGTTTATGCTGTGGAACATTTGTTTAATGATGCAAAGATGTCTTGCATTCTTTAATGCTGCATTTGTTTAACTCCTTGAAACTGCATTATTGTGCCTGCCCAAAACACCTGATTGGTATAATAAAGAGCTGAACAGCCAATAGCAAGGCAGGAAAAAGAACTTAGGTGGGGCTGGCAGAGAAAGTAAATAGAAGAGGGAAAAGAGCAAGAGGAAAAAAGGAGGAGAGGAGTACATCAGAGGCCAGCCACCCAGGTACACAGCCACCCAGGTACACAGCCACCCAGGTACACAGCCACCCAGGTACACAGCCACCCAGGTACACAGCCACCCAGCCAGCCACAGGATAAGAGTAAAAGAAATAAGAAAAGGAAAAAGCATAGAGGCAAAAGGTAGATGAGATAATTTAAATTAAGGAAAGCTGGCAAGAAACAAGCCAAGCTAAGGCCAGACATTAATAAGTAAGAATAAGACAATTTGTATATTTATTTGGAAGCTGGGTGGCAGGCCTGTAAAGAGTTTAAAAAAAAAAACAAAACTGGTTTTGGAAAGAATGCAAAGTTTCTACTACAAAGTATCACTAACCTGAAATTTTCAAGGAGTATCAATTTATATGACTTTTAAATCATCCAGCCATTAATAAAAAAGAAAAATACAAGAAGTCAACTACTGTAAACAATGCTGGTAATGTGGTTTGGTATTTGCCTATTGTGTGTGGCTCTGGGTTCAAACCCAACACTCCACATAAACAATCAGCTATGATTCCAAACATACTCCCTAATGCTATTTCAGAAACAACCAATATTTAAACATTTAAATAGTCTCCTATATCACCCAGGCCATAAACAACTGTATACCTACGTGGAGTATTCAGTCACTACTGTTACCGTTGACTGCAAGTTTCTATTTTTGTTCAAACTTTTTTTTTTTTGAGAAACCTTGTGTCTTTAAAAAAAAAAAAAAACTCAATGGCTCCAACCTGTCCCATTTCATCCACTTTAGAACTCAAGTCATCTGGGGATTTACAAAAATCATCGTAGCAGTATGACCCTTTTTCACATAAAATCACACTGGATATCAAGCATGTACAAATAGTGATGTGAGAGTAAAGAACCAAAGAAAACGAAATGCTACAAATGTAGAAAGGCAGTCTAGAATTAGAAATGGACCACAGTGGTCTTAGATGTTTAATACAAAAATACCTGAAAACTAAGTGCTTATTCTAGTTTGGAATATCTGAGAACAGATATAAAATCAAGGAATTATCTATTACAATATATAACTTACCATAAGAGCCTCGGCCAGCCATTTTGTGAAACTGTTGCCAAGTAAGAGGACCCTGAACCCCCCAAGGCCTCACTGTTCTTTTTTTCTGAATAGCATCTTGAAGAACTGGCTGGAGAGAGAGGAGCATTCGAAGTATATCCTGTGAACACTGCATACTCACGTCTACAATCACACACAAAAAAAAAAGTAAGTAGTAATTGCTATTGGTGACTCAAAATTCAGAGCCAAACCCAGATAGACACATAAAACAGATTCTTTCAGAGAGCCAAAACCACTGAAAAGTAACTCCTCTTCATAAAATCGTTTTTATCCAATCAATCAATTTGTATTTATTTTGGCTGTTCCTAGTACATAAGATTCTGTATTGCACTGAAATGAGTTATAGATCATTTCTCTGAATCCTACTACTAAGGTATAATGATGAGGTAAAACTAGTTACAATGATGAAGTAATCTGAGAAATTACAGACTATAACAACAATATTCGGCTGGGAATAGAACAGTGGTGGACCAAGACTGCCCAGCAGCACTAGCACTGGTTTCAACCCGCAGCACAGCAAAAGCAAAGCCATGTAACAGAGAAAACCTGTTTACACTGCTAAAGACTGTTATCGACAAATATTTTGTAATCTTGGATATAACAGTATCAAATTTTTTGAAATGCATTTTTAAGCAAATATCAAAATAGGAATAAACCATGTGGCCCATAAATGTTAAAACGCTACAGAAAAGTACTACTAAATGTTACTGATATTAATCTGGATAATAATTTTGCCTGATCATACTATTACATTAAATCACTCAGCTTTAATTATTACCTCTGCCTATCTTATTATTGGTGGCTTTAATTTTCTGTAACTTATGAAGTAATTTAGTTCTAAATATATGCTTAATAACAATTTTGAGCCAAGCACGGTGGGCACATGGCAGTAATTCCAGCACTGAAGAAGCTAACGAAAGAGGACTGATGCAAGTACCGATCATCCTGGGCTACATAGTAAGACCCTGTTTCAAAACACAAAACAAAAAACTATATATACTGTTATATACATAGTAGAATACTAATTAGTCACTATTAAGTGATAAAACTACCTGACAAGGAATACTGGCTAAATATAATAAAATAACAATAATGAGGGGCATTAGGAAAGTGCTCAGTGGTTAAGAGTGGGAGTCCCCACTGTGTGCTGTGATTACCATTAATGAATAAAGAAAACTGCCTTGGCCTGTTGATAGGGCAGAACTTAGGTAGACGAGAACTGGACTGAATACGGGGAGAAAAAAAGGGCCGAGTCAGGGAAACACCATGAACCCACCGCAGGAGTAAGACATGCCAAAACTTTGCCAGTAAGCCACTGCCACGTGGCGACACACAGATTAATGGAGATGGGTTAAATTAAGATGTAACAGTTAGCCAATAAGAAGCTAGAGCTAATGGGCCAAGCAGTGATTTATTTAATACAGTTTCTGTGTGATTATTTCAGGTATAAGCTAGCTGGGCCAGGACAAACAAGTGGGCCCTCTTCCTACATATGACTGCTCTTACAGAGGACCCAAGTTCAAGCCCCTATATCAGGCAGCTTACAACCATCAGCTTCACAAGATCTGGTCTCTGCAGGAATCTGCACCCCTGTGCACATACACACAGATACATAATTAAAAAATCACAAGGTGATGAAGGCAGGTGGATCTATGAGTTCAAGGTCAGTCTGATCTACAGAGCAATTTCCAAGACAGTTACAAAAGAAGTGGGCGGGCGGGCGGGCGGGCGGGAGGGAGGGAGGGAGGGAGGGAAGGAGGGAAGGAAGCAAGCAAATAAACAAACCCAACAACATTGGTAAGGAGGCTTAGCAAGTAAAAGAAGCTGAATTTGATCCTCAGAACCCACATGAAACGAGAATGAGTTCCACAGGTGCACTCTAGCATACGCACCAGCATTCAAGGTGCAGACATATCAGAGCTGTTAAAATACAAACTCAGCATTCAGTTCTGAGATCATCAAGACACAGTAATTTATATTTTTTATTCTAATTAATAAGGATCCTCACAGATACTGTCAATACTTTTTATTCTTAACTAGTGAACATTAGCTATAATTAGCCCTGATATTCTAATTCTTTTTAAAAATTAAAATCACTAAACATCTACTTCAAAAAGGATGATACAAATTTAGGAATTAAAACTATAAAGTTCTTAGGAAGAAAAACACTGAAATGTCATGACCCTGGGCCAGAAAAACTTTTTTAGATATAACACCAAGTCACAGGAACAAGGGTGGAAATTAATTATATTTTATCAAAAACATTCTTCAAAGGGTATTATCAAGAAATTGAAGATGAGTTAAGAGGTAAGGGTGTTTGTCTCCACACCTAATGACCTGAGTTTAATCCCCAGAAACTACTACTGCTGCTACTACTACTACTACTACTACTACTACTACACACACACACACACACACACACACACACACACACACACACACATTTTAAAAAAGTGAAAATATTTTCAAGCCATATATCAATAAAGGATTTTCATCCACAGTCCAAGAAGAGCTCATACAAATCAGTAATAAAAATGCAAAAATAGATAAAAAATTTAAAAAAGCAAAATCAAATTTTAAAAGCTGGTGAAGCTGAAGGATCACAAATCTGAGGGCAGCCAGGGCTGCAGGATCAGGTATGTCTGTCACCTGCACACTCATCCCTTCTCACCTCTCAATAAAGCAAAAGATCTTAAGAAGCATTTCTCTAAATATACACAAATGTATGTTAAGTCTAAGAAAAGACACTGAGCATCATTCATCAATAGGGAAATTCCAAGCCAAACCACAAGACACCACTTCATAACCACTAGGATGTCTTCAATAAAAAAGAAGTAGACTGCAAGTATTGGTGCGGTTTTGGAGAAAGTAGAACCATCTAATGCAAAAATTTAAAATAATGCAGATGCTTTGAAAAATTATTAGTTAGATGACCCAGGAAATCAATTTAAGTATAATGCAAATACAAGCATGCATCACATAAAATTGTATACAAATGTCCACAGAAGCATTATCTGTAATAGCCAAAAGAGCATTCATACTATAAAGTGTCCAATTTGTAGGCTTAAAAAAAAGATATATTTATATCACAATAGAATATTGTGCTTTTAAGAACTCTGAAAACAATCTGAGTATAAGGTGGGAAAAAGTCAGGGGTGGAGAGGTGGCTCAGTGGTTAAGAGCACTGGCTGCTTTTCCAGAGGACCCAGGTTCTATTATTCCCTGTTCCCAAATGTCTGTAGGGTACTCAACACCCTCACATAGACATATATGCAGGCAAAATGCCAATGAGATGACCATACACTGCACTGTTCTATTTACATACAATAACCCTAAATGCAAACATATACAGACAGAACCCTAACTAGACTAATGGTTGCTTACAGTTCCAAGAAAGGGACAGACAGAAATAGGAAATAATTACTAAAATGTTTCAAAATTGTACTGATAGTTACAACTGTAAATACTAAATGATTCTATGTCTTATATAGGTGAATTATATGGTATGGTTATAAAAGTATTAAGTGATTAGGAAGTGCTGTTATAGCATAAGAAAACTAAGAGCAACTTTTTGTTGTTATTGTTGTTGGAGCCTTGGCTGTACTGAAACTTACACTGCTTACCTGGTTGGCCTTGAACTCAGAGATCCACTTGCCTCTGCCCCAAGTGCTGGGATTAAAAGTGTATACCATCGGTCGACTTCTCTGTTTTTATGCCAATACCAAGCTGTTTTCAGTACCGTAGCTCTGGAATAGAGTTTGAAGTCAGGGATGGTAATGCCTCCAGAAGATCCTTTATTGTATAAGATTGTTTTGGTTATCCTGGGTTTTTTGTTTTTCCATATAAAGTTTATTATTGTCTTCTCCAGATCTGTGAAGAATTTTGATGGGATTTTGATGGGGATTGCATTGAATCTATAGATTGCTTTTGGTAGAATTGCCATTTTTACTATGTTGGGGCAGAGGCAAGCACTATTCTCAGTGTTGGAAATATGACTATCCTTACATAGAAATTGCACAGCATGTACTTATGGAATAAGAGATCAATTAATAAATCCTATTGCATGAGAAATAAACAAACACACACTATGAAAAATGCAGAACACGAGGAAGGATTTCCAATTTTGTATTAATAAGATAACATCTAACAAGAAAAAAGAAAGATCCCAAGTAAGTATGTGGGAGAAAGGTATCCAAGGCAGAGGGCACAATCCATTGGCCCTAACCTATAGGTCCTAATTCTGTTGTATAACATCTCAAGGATGTTATACTTTAATCAGAGTATAAATACGCACCAGGTAAAATCCAGTATTTATTTGGCAAACAGGTTGTTCCCAATAAACTACTAATAAAGAGCACACTGAAGCTACTGCTGGCATTGGAGTTAGTAACACTGCAGATCCTATGTGCTAGGTACTCACTGACTCAGTTCTGTTCTATTTGGCACTTCCCTACAGTATAATGAAATAGATGAATCATATTTTCATGTATAAGAATGAGCTCGTGTGTGCTGTCTTCTTGCTTTATTTCACAAATTACTTTTAATACCACGATGAAAATAATTATGAGTTATGATCATACTGTCCAAGAACTATTTTTGTTTTGTTTTATTTAGACAGAATCTCACTATGTAGTAATGGCTGCCCGAAACTCCATCATCCGCCTGCTTTTGCCTCTTGAGTACTGGGATTAAACACGTGTGCCATGATGCCCAGCCTGCTCAACAACTATTATACTTCCTCAAACAGTCCTATTAAATGCCTCCTCCTCCTATTCCCTGCTCATTTTCATACACGTGTAAATCTCAAGAGTTAATCTGCACCCAGAGATTTATGTGCACACCAACACCGCACTTCCTTCTGCTTCAGAACTGAACTGAAAGGGAAGTGAGTTGTTTAACTTGGGTAGTGAGTTGTTTCAGTGAGGATACTTTCACCTAAGCCTCCAGACCTGAGCTGAAGAAAGATAAGCAACTCCTGCAAAGGTCCTCTGATTTCCACACGCACACACAAACAATATGCAATAAAAAAAAAAAAACCATACCTGTGACTTCTGAATTATTCTGACATAACCCCCAAACTACTATGCTTTAATTCACTTATCTGCTACATATAACCGTCTTCAATTTCAGGGCTTGTTAATACTGTATCTGTACCACTGTAATTATTTATCCTTCTATCAATAGAAATTTGTATTATTTATCTGATTATAATTTTAGTTATCTTAGTAGCTGAAAAACAATTAAAATGTAGACTATCTTCATCAATGTTACAAATACCAAGCCCACTGTTCTATATATGTCTGAAAGCAGCTGAATTAGTAAATTATGTAAAAACTACATAAAATCTAGTATGTTTACATGAATGAGCACAATAAATCTTTACAATGCTTTCCAAGTCAATTATTAGTTTTATTTCATTAGTACAAATGAAGTGAGTCGAGGATATAGTTCAGTTATAAAGCACCTGCTTAATATACAGAAGTTCCTGGGTTCAAACCACTCCCCCAAACATACAAACATATTCTCTCTCTCTCTCTCTCTCTCTCGCTCTCGCTCTCGCTCTCTCTGTGTTTATACAGATAAAAGATTACTTTTTCAAAGACATCATTAGTAATGAATGGGACAACGGATTCCTGTCTCTAGAATTTGACTTAGAAGATCACGTGAAGTGTGAAAATGCACACCTCTAACGAAGTGATGATACCTGAAGCTGCAAGTATGGGAAATTAGGCAGCAGTATCATATGACTCTGTCACTGTCTCCCATTGCTCTCATCCATAACTACAAAAGCAATCGCTACAAACTTTCCCTCTATTGTCCAAAGAAATAACTTCTCTTCTTATTGCAATGAACATATTCCTATATAAAGGTCTCCATATACCTCTACTTGAAATGGAGTGATTCTATTACCCCTCACTTCTCACTTATTCAGTGACTTTGATCCTACCATGATACCTTTTGTTCTGTGGCATTTCTTCCCATGGAGGAAGGTTGGACTGTAAAGAGGAACTGAGGCTCCAGTTAGGTAGGAAGAATAAGTTTTAGAGGTCCATTTAAGTGACAGGATGACCACAGCTAGTAATGTTGTATTCTGTATTTTAAAACTGCTAAAAAATTTTAAATGATAAGCTAATTAGCTTGGTTTATTATTTCTATAGTGTATCCATACAGCAAAATACCACGGTGTACTCAACTCATGAAATACAAATGAATACACTATACAAATACATGAAATTATTGTCAATCATTGCCAATTTAAAATTTTCATCTAGATAGATGAACTCTCCATGTATTTTATGTATGTATATATATTAATACTGTAATTATTAACCCGAACATAAAATTTATATTTATACCAAACATCTCCCTAAATTTTAACTTTATTTCTCATTCCCTCATACCCAATCTAATCAGGATGGCAGAACTGATTATCAAGTTCTTTAACTACCTTAAGGAGGCCACATTCAGTGGTCTTGTTACGCTGTACCTTTACGAAGACATTGATTGTACATACAATCACACTCTTTCAAATATTCTCATACATGAGTACCCTATTTCCTGGTTCCTTTTCAGATTCTTTTCTGACCCTCTCTTCCCCAAAGCTTCCCTTCAAGCTTCAGGCTTTTAAAGGGGCCCCTATATCTCAGGGCGGCCTTGAACTTACCATGTAGACAAAGATGACCTTAAATTTCTGATTCAGTCCTCCACTTTCCTAGTGCTGGTATTACAGATGTGCTCCACACCTGGCATCCCATTGTGTTTAATACTGACAACCCACATATAAAACATGTTTCACCTCCAGACTCATCAGTCTTTGGAATTTAAAACTCCTATCTTCAAATATGTACTTGACCTCCTCCTATTTTTCTCCTCTGTACTCAGCACCAACATTCACACAAACCATGCTTAATGCTTCATCTCTTCTTACATGGATCAGCACAATTCTGTAGGTCCGTATCTCAGTCTAAACTGGACGCCGCTAATTCTACTGCTTTTGGTTCTAACCACGCTGTCATCTTCACTGACTGCTATAACTGGCTTCTATCTAGTTTTTCTGCTTCTACTCTTACCTTCCATCACTTCCAATCCCAGGATAACTTTTATGCAATAGTCAGTGATATTTTTTTATCCAAAAAAGACAGTGTGATATTACTTTTATATTAAAAAGTTCCCACAGCATTTTTTTTTTCTTTTTCTTTTTTTGGTTTTTCGAGACAGGGTTTCTCTGTAGCTTTGGTGCCTGTCCTGGAACTAGCTCTTGTAGACCAGGCTGGCCTCGAACTCCCAGAGATCCGCCTGCCTCTGCCTCCCGAGTGCTGGGATTAAAGGCGTGCACCACCATCGCCCGGCCTCCCACAGCATTTTAAATAAATTCTAAAGGTATGGTCCAAAAAGGGCCTGCTGCCAAGCCTAACAACCTGCGTTTAATCCCCAGATCGACTTGTTATAAGAAGAGAACCAACTCCTTCAAGCTGTCCTCTAACCTCCAAATGTACTCCATGCCACACATATGCATCCAAATACATGCACACTCACACATAAATAAATTTATATTATTTTCATGTTTCAGATACCTCTTAGGCTCCATCATGTATCAGACTGACCATCACTCAACATTAACCCTGCCTGTTTCTCTATTAAGAGAAACATGTCCTCAAGGACTTTGAACTGCATTGTCTAACATTGTTCCTCCAGTTAACTATACTGTCTACTTTTCCCTCTTCAAGTAGTACTTTCCATAAAGGTTCTTCCCCCTCACTAACATCTCTGACCATATTTCTGAAATAGCACAAAAGATTTCTCCCACACAAACATATTCTGCCCTGTTTTACCTTCTATGTACTTATAACTGGTATGTAATGCAAGCATGTTGTTGTTTAGTGCTTGTCTCCTCCACAAAATCATAGGCTTAAAAAGGACGGGGATTCTAACATAATCAGTTTATGTCTTGTGAATGAAAAGCCCAATCCAAATGTGGATGGGGCCCACAAGGTAGATGGCCTTTGAGGCATGACACTGAAGGCTATCCTCTGGCCTCCATGCACATAAACCCAAATACATCCAATAATGCACCACAAACACACGAGCAAAACCAGAGACTGCTGTGACTGTTCAACAGTTACCATGAAACAGTACTGAGCACAAACAAAGTGCTTGGTAAATATAAAAAATAAACAGAGTCGAGGCATAGCTCAATAATGGAGTGAATGCACCTAAAATGACAAAAATAGACAGCTGAAAGAAAATCATTAGTCTTCTGTTGACACAGCATGTCTTTTAAATTTCTAAGTGAGTATGCAATAACAGGTATACAATAACTTGTTTTTATTGCTGAAAGTCAACTAAACAGCTAAGAAATCTCTCTTCTTGTTACTGTCTTTCATGTTAATTTTTCTGACACCAGGCCTCTTATGTAGTCTTGTCTATCCTGAAACCCCATATATATATGACGCTAGCCTCCAACTCAAGAGATCTACCTGCCTCTGCTGGGATTAAAAGTGTGCACCACCAGACTCAGCACTCAGTAAAGACTTTACTGTCTTTGAAGAGGGTTAAATCCAAATTTTGGCATCCTATTAGGTCTAACTGCTTTTGATATGTTACCCCCAATAAAAAAGAAGCAAAGTCAAATACCTAAATAACAAAACAAAACAAAAATACTGATTTCATTCACAAACTTACCATTTTGTTTTGCCCACGGATGCAAGCATGAGCTTTTGACAAGTGCTTCATCAACCTTTCCTCCTGACATATTATCCATGAACTGACGTCCATGTTCTAATGCAAGATAGCAGTCATTGCAACAGTCCCGCTCTTCAACACGTACCCAATTGCTAATTATACCATTTTTGGGAAAAGGATCTTGGTCTGCTGCTCCAAAGGGTGAAAATAAATTAGTGCATTGATCTTGTAGCAGTAATATCAACTCATCAGGCACCTTTTCTGATTCCTTTAGGCCTCCATTAACATTTTCAGCAGAGGTAGCCCTGAGAGCTTCAAAACGTTTTTCTGCTTCTTTGCCACAGTCTGTGTTGCGTCCTATGATATCAAGTTCATCTTCAAGAAATAATCCTGAATTATTCCCAAATTTTCGGTTCATGACAGCACTGAAGCCGCAGGTACACCGATACTGTGCTTCCTGCGTTGGATCTGGAATGTAAACTCCAACATCGGCACCCTTGATATTCATGTTGCAAACACAAATACAGCAACTGTCAAAATTACAGTCTTTAAACAAATTCATAACTGATTCTGAAAGGATGAGGTTTACATAAAGACTGTGTGCTTCAGGGATTGAAGGGACAGTTGCAGGTTCAACAGAATTGAGGGGTCTGCATGTAGATGGGGTGGAAGCTGGTGAATACAAGTCTGAATTTTCATACTTGACTGACCCTTGAGCACTAGCAGGTCCACCAGCTCCACGAGGAGTCCTTGGAGTCCTTGGAGTCCTTGGAGTTGGAAATCTAGGGGTGGATGGAGAAGGAAGAATTCCGGCACCACCATTACTAGGAGGTGCACTGCTCGGAGGCATCCCAAAAGAAGTATGGGTTTGAGGTGTGTATGCAGGGCCATAATCTTGATCCATATTACTTCCATCACTGCTGTCACCAGGGTAAAAAGAGGAACACATACATAAAGGAATACATTAACAATGTGAAATACAAATAAAAATTCTCCAAACACTTTTCAGCAACACTGAAAATTTCCATATGGCAATCAGTACAAGATAACAGGTATAATGAAGACTTATTTCAGGTTTATTGTGTCCACTATGAAGATTCTTGTAAGCTAACTAGATTTCCGGTTCAGAATTTCTGTCCCTAGCACCCACATCAGGCAGCTCACAGCTGCCTATAATTCTAGCACACACATTGTGTATATAAAGTCATATAAGAATACATGTATAAAATTTTAAGTCTTAAAAAAATTACAAATGAAGTTTGTATGCAGTTATCCACATCTAGACCACCATACTAATTTCTGATGCTACAAATATTCGTATTTCATTGACTCTGGTTGCTACTGATTGCAAAAAAATATATTCTGACCTCTGAGTTGTGTAAAAGTGGCAACAGTAATTTTAAGATACAACTAAATAATGAAATGCAAAACTTTATCTGTTAAAAAGTGAAATAAATGCAAAATGGTAGTATACAAATGGAACAACTCAGTCCTGCAGACTAAAAGGTACTTCTAAGTCAAAAAACTGGTGTATGGTTTCAAATTGCTTATCCATCTCTATTTATTTGCTTGTTTGTTTGTTTATGGCTTTCAGAAACCCGTGTTCTTTTTCCAGCATAACAGGTGCTCCAACAAAAAAATGAATAAAACCTGGATTAGTAAGATAGCTCAAAGGGTAACAGTGCGTACTGTGCAAGCTGAAGACTTGTGTTCAAATTCCCAGCACCCATGTAAAAAAAAAGCTGGGCATGGCTGAGCAAGCTGAAATCCTAGTATCTGGAAGACAAAAAAAGGCAGATTCCAGAAGGTTGCTAGGCAGTCAGCCTAGACAGAACAGCTCAAGTCTCTAGTGAGAAACCTCGTCTCAAATGAGTAAAGGAGAACTAGATGAAGAAACACAATATTTACTTTCCTCTGGCCTTTCCATGTGGCTCACAGGCACGCACACCTTCCACTGCCACCCCTCTTAACAGACAGACTGACAGACACACACACACACACACACACACCTATACAAGCATTCAGTATTATAATAACATCATCATCATACCCCTCTTTGATGAATGGCATTGAAGAGCCTGAAGGAAGCAAGTCCAATTTCCCAACAGTCCAACTTTGCCGGTAAATACACTCTTCTGGTAATTTGATAGGAGGCAGACAATGGCTTGGTAGAGTTTTTAAAGGTGCAAACATGGAACATCCTACTAGAACTTGACAATTTTCGGGCTTATAGACATAAGAAAAATCCTACAATATAAAGAAAGTGGACTTTCAGTGCCTTATTTTCAAAGGACTATCTTCTTTACTCTGTTCTTTAAATGGACAAAAGCATAAATATTTTGTTTTATTCTTTAATGTATTTTACATAGTATTCCCATAATTCAATCCTCACATTGGTCATAAAACTAGTAACGACCGTGAAAAGTTTCTTGAACACAGCAATTAATCCTATAAGAAAACAAGGAAGTGCATTACTTTTTTAGGAAAATACTTACTTTAATTTCAGAAGGTTTGGGGCTACAGAATCCCTCCTCAACCTCAATTCTGAACTGTGTTCCTATACTGGAACTATTTCCTTCTAGAACAGTTCCTCCAGGGGCTGTATCCATACTACCATACTCTTTATTATTCATATTCATTGGAGAAAATCCCATAATGTGTTGTTCCAAAGATGGTGGTGTAGGATACATCTTGTGAAGATCTGCAGTGCCTACATTTAATAAAACACACATTTTAACACAGATTAAAAAGAGTTGAATCTCTGTTTAAAGCAAAGAAAATTTTCTAGGGGAGTAAGTTTTCAAACTGAACTACAGCTCAGATCTGTGAAGCTTACTTATGCAAGACAATGGATCCAGACTTCCTGTCTTGGATTCTTTGGAGCTGGCTTTATCATCCAATCCACTTGCTGATTTTTTAGATCCAGGCTATCAAAAAAAAAAAAAATGTATTAATCTGAAAGCCAATGTAATCACAGTACTATCATTCATATGTAACTTAAAAGATAAACACTAGTCATCAAAAGTGGTCTTCTGAATCTATGGCAAAGCTAAATACCATACTACACAGCTTACAGATAGATCCATCACAAAATACCATACTACACAGTTTACAGATAGATCCATCACTGGAGATTAGTTAAGTCTCGATTAACAGAAAAAGGTAGATTCAAAAAACACATAAAAAAGCAAAACTAACCAATAACTTAAGACTGAAAGATAAGAAATTTAAAATAAACTATATAATATATATAATTCCTATATAATCAATAACTCCTCTTAATTCTTCTTTATATTTTCACCTTATTTTAATAAAGTTATTCCTGTAAAAAATATTTTTACATGTAAAACTGAGGACCCTCAGGGAGACTTCCTAACAAAGCAATAAAATCCCTAACAAACCAAGGTTTAGGTCTTTCATTATCACCACTGTTTTTTGGATTTTTGTTTTGTTTTTAAAGATAGGTGGGGCTTATGTAACCTAAACTGCCTTCTCATTCTTATGTAAACAAAGCTAAATTCAAAATCCTGATTTTCTTGCCTCCACATCCCAAGGATTACAGGCATGTGCTACTCATCCAGACCTTACCAATGTTTTTAGAATTAACATTTGTTCCATGTTTTACGTTGAACACTTGTGAGTAAAGCCCATATATAGACAACTTTTTTTTTTAACCTCAGAGAAGTCACAGCTGATGTCTGAATATTGGCAGAGAGAACCTCTGTCTATATAGACCAAAATATTCAAAGCTCTTTTCCCAGTGAACAGTGCCCTAGTGCACACTACACTGGAGGATACAGAGTAAAGGTTTATATATAGCCTTATCTGCCATTACTCATATCTGTAGTATATTTTATATGACCTGGCAGGATCGACAGCAAAGATAAATGCGCTAGTCAGTTCCTAAGCTACTTTTAAGGAGAATAAAGGAATCTCTTTTATGGTAAAATAACACTCACTTCATTAACTGCTAAACAACTGGCATTCCAGGAAGTCCCATTTTAAAGTTTTTGTTTTATCTTCAACTTTCTCTGAAAACAGGTGTGAAACATTAAGTAGTACCGTTTGTTTTCTCCTTAACTGTTTTTAAGTGTATGTCTTGTACTAAGAGAGGTAATTTCAGAAGCACTGGTATTCCTTACTAAATCAGCAAGGTATAAAATTCTAATGTTAATTATTTAAACATTCTCTGATTCAATTTCAGAGTCACTTCTCAAACTACAGGATCAAAGAACAGAAAAATCATTCTGAGGACTGAAAGGGAAAACAAAAAAAAAAAAAAAAACCACCTCACATGGCAGAGCTCAATGAAACTCCATCATCTATCTTTCAAACATACAAAAGTGAAAAACCCACGTCAATGTCCAGAGGAAACCATGTTCAAATGACTCTACCATAAGAGTAAAATAAACCAACTGTGTTATGTTGTAAAATATTCCCTACTGTTCAGAGTTAAAGCATAGTACTTAAGTGACAAATCACTTCCACACTTGAGCCCGTATAAAGTCAATGAAAGCTAATTTAATCCTAATCATTAATAGTCTACTCACTGTTAATTCATCTTCATCAGAATTGAAGAGGTTATCAAGGTCAGTATAAGAGACAGCCAGATCTGAGTCATAAATCAAACTGGTTGATGGAGGACGGGCATGATTAGTAGGACGTGGAGCATCTACATATGACAAGCAGAAAAAAATATAAACTGAAAACTCAGCTACTAGCCAAGCATACTCTACTTATCTAAGCTACATAGAAAACTTAATGTGTTATCAAGACAACTATGTAACAAACTGTTCAGTCTCTTATTTTAAAATCTGAGCAATTTTTCTTAGAAATAAAGTTTTAAATAAACAATAGTACTTTCCCCCAGGAAGCTCCAAAAATTGCATGATCTATGTCACTGTTAAGCGCTATACATAAATCATAAAAATATATTTGCTATTTTTATAGTATTATGTGTGTGATATTTGTGTGTGATGTACACGTATCCACAGGTACCTGTGCACACATACATGCATACATGTAGAGGCCAGAGGTTGACACTCAGTATCTGCCTTAGTTGCCTCCTAACTTATATTTTTAAGTAAGGTCTCTCCCCTGAACCAAAAGATCACTGCTTCAGTGAGTTTAGCTATCTAGCTTTCTCTGGGAATTCACTATCTCTTCTCATGCTAGGAATATAGCCAGGCCCTGTCACGTCTGCCCAACATTTATGTGGCTACTGAGGATCCCAGCTCTGGTTTTTATGCTTGCATACCAAGCAATTTACAAGCCAAGCCATCTACCCAACACTTATGTTTTCATTTTGAAATAGATATTGATTTGAAGTAAGGTTGTATTTAAGCATGTGAATAAAGATGATACAATTATTGAATATCAAATTAATTATGTATAATAAATTATAGGTATCTGATGTAAAACATAATATTTACACCTAATAATGAAGGATTATTATTTATCTAGAGGCTTGATATCATTTTTTTTGTTTATTATTATTTCTTATGTGTATAATAATTAGAGGCTAGAAAGGATGGAGGAGAGAAATAGATAACAAAATAGAACTGGACAGAAGAATAGGTTCTAGTGCTTTTGGCAGAGAGCAATGATGACACTTCACCATCAACTAGGCTAACCTATAATCATACATTTTATGAGAACCTAGGTAAGAGAAGCTTTGAGGTTCCTAACACACTAAATAAAGAAATGGAAACACAAAGTATCCGGATCTGACCGATGCATATGGTATACATGTAGGGAAACATATTGTACCACACACATACAATAATCACGTTTTGTTTTTTAAGAGCACGGACATCTTGACCAGAAATAGATGGATTTATCTAGACTCTCTACTCTATGGTCTAATATGTCTTTTTTTCCTTAATGCCAATAAAATACTATTATTATCTGTATAATTTATTTTGAAGTCAGGCAATATAACAAACAATTTTTTGAGACAGGGTTTCTCTGTGTGGCTCTAGCTGTTCCAGGACTCACTATGCAGACCAGGTTGGCCTCAAACACAAGAGATCCATGTGTGTCTGTCTCTGGAATGCTGGAATTAAAGGCATGGGCCACCACTGCCTAATTAATAAATGACTTTTTTTATTGAGGAGAGGGGAAATAAGAACTTGTACACTACTTACAAACTCATAAACCTCCTGTGTCAACCTCCTAAGTGTTGGGACTACAGCCATATATTACAAAACCTGATTTAGTACCTTGGTCTTTTTGCTCACTATCACACAGGCTACTCAAGTTCTTCTCAGCCTCAATATGAATTCCAAGACTATCTCTGTGCAATAGGCTACAGGTTAGAATTTGATAAGGACTCTTTTACCAAAGAAACATGTTACTACCAACACTTAGAGCTGTCAGCCACTAAGTTGCCTTATCAAAGACAACCTGCTCCTTCTTTACATGGACTTGATTCCTTATTCTCATATTTGTTATTCTTAAAATTCTTTTTTAAAAATTGCCTTCAAAAAATACCAAAAGATAAATTGTGCCTACTCAAAATTTTAACATATATTATTCAGATTAAGGTTAATAGTATATTTAAAACTTTGTAATTACTAAGAAAACCAATTTCATTACCAAAAGAAAAAATTGCAGAAGTGATACATATTAAACAGCTTGACTTAGCACTCTAAAATGTCAGAAAGCAAACAAACTATAGATCATTCATACATATATCTACACACAAACACACTAAATTACATCTACATATATGGCATGCAGGTCACATACTTTCAAAGAACTCTTGACTACTGTATCTCTATTATCTACAGCATAAAAATATATGGAACTGCCTGGAGGTGGTAATACATGTCTTTAATCCTAGCCTTTAAGAGTCAAAAGCAAGCATATCTTGAGCCTGAGTTCTAGGCCAGTCTGGTCTACAGAGTGATTTCCAGGAGAGCCAGGGCTGTTACACAGAGAACCCCTGTGTAACAAGCAAAAGCAAAACAAAAAACTATCAATCTAACCATCCCAAATATTCTAACAGAGTCTCAGCAGCGTAGGTAGTAGGTGTCTTTACCCACTGAGCATCTATCTCATGAGGCCCAGATGAGTATTTTCATTAACTATATTTCAAATCAGCACTGGAGTGAATGCAAAAGTCACAATTAGAAAAAATGTTTTACCTTGCTTAGAGGGACTAAATAATGACATAGCATCTTCTTCATGTGATAACACTGTAACAGTAGATGTCCCATCTTCCACCTGAAAATTATATATATTATTAATATAATATTAGGCTATACTATATATTTTACCAACAAAAAAAACTAACAATTCTTAAAGTAGCTATGTGTCAAGCATTCTCTTAAACATATTATATACATTAACACTAATTCTTTTGTTGCTTTGGAGTCAGGGAGTTACTTTTGAAACAATGTCTTTCATTGATGTATATCAGGTTGGCCTCATATTTGCCATCTTCCTGCCTCAGTTTTCCCATGTACTAGACTAAAAAGCATACATTACCACACTTGGCTTGTCACTCTTTTCTACTGTTTAGTTTGGTTTGGATTTTTCATTTGTTTTGAGACAGGATCTCACTATGTGGTCCTGGCTGGCCAGAAACTTGCCATGTAGGCCAGGATGGTCTCAGACTTGGAGAGATCCTTCTGCTTCAGTCTCTTGACTATTAAGACTAAAAGTGTATGCCAACAAACTCTATGAATAATACTTGAGTAAACAACCAGTGTGTTCATCTTACAGATATATTTAATTCTCAGGGATGCTACGGAATCTGTCCCGAGAATCATGCCTGAGAGTGGCAGCAGACTTAGACATGCTATAAATTTCCCAAGTCTGCTAACTTTGAATTGTGGGTATACCCTTCCCACATATTACTGGTTTCATATTTTTAAAAGGACAAAACTTATCTGGCACATAGTACAGCTAAGCAAAACTCTATGAGATTAACTGTTTTATAGTAAACATTGTTGGGCCATTTAAAAAATTTAATTCTCAATGTTTATATTTAATATTAACTACAAAAGCCTATCTGATAGTTATTTTTACCTAACAGATCATTTAGTATGTAATCTAAAACTTTAATCATACGCATATTTTATTCACATTTTATTTGTATGTGTGTGCCACATGTGTGTATGCCACACCATAATTGTAGAGCTCAAAGAACAACATGAAGATGTCTATTTCCATCATGTAGGACTCAGGGACTGAATTCAGATTCTCAGGCGAGGTAATAGGCATCTTGACCTACTGAGCCATCTCTCCAGCCACAGTTGAGAATTTTCCTCACCTATACTTTATAAAGTTTTTGCTTTTAAGGAGAAGGTAATTTTCCTAAACCACATACTCAAAAATACCCTCCATTTATTTAACCTAGTATCAAAATAGTGTCCCTAAATATTCTAATTCTAATTTTGATCAAAGTTAATATACTCTGTATCCAATTTGAAAATGTAACAACAAACAAATCTTTTCATAAGAAACTAACCATAAGTGTATCATATCCCTGATTTACTTATGGAAGTGCACACATATATCTACATAAAGATGATTCATCTTTCTATTCTAAAAGAAAGATGAGTGGGGACAGGGATACAACTCAGCGATAAGAGTGCTTGCCTAGCATGCATGAAGCCCTAGGCTCAGTAACCAGCACCACCAAAACAAAGAAAGGAATGTAGCACCATGTGGCCATAAGTGCACAGCAGTGTGCACATGGTAGGATAAGATCGCTCCAACTCACCTTGTGTTTCTTCCCAGTCTCTCTCTCACTATTTTGTCTATCTTTTTTATCAGTAAAAATGAATTCTTCATCTCCTTCAACAAATGCATATGGATCAATTTTAGGTTCTTGTTCTACATCAGATGCTATTGCTGAAAGATACTGATTTTTAATTTGATATTGCTGTACTATTTCATCAGAAACTTTTAAAGGTTTCTTACACTGCACCATTAACCTGCACAAAATTAGAAAAATTAGAAAATCAGTATTTGTTATCCAAAACAGCATTTGAAAATTCTAAAACAACTATTATGAAGCTTTTAGAATTACTTGCATTTACCCTACATTTTCTAATTTTATAAATGAAAATAAGGTTATGTAATTATTTCAATTTTAACAACAGAGCAATGGAACTAAACTCCAAGTGACTTGTTCAAAGCCTGATACTGTGAAGGAATCGTAAATATAAAAAAGGGCCAAGATACTTTCATATAATTTGTACAAGAAAAGTAATTATCCTTTTTTTATTGCCATGAATAAATACATTGTAAATTTGAAGTTTTAAAGGCCTTGTCCATTAATAATGAGGTCAACAAAGAAAATAAAAGCACTAGGCCAAACACTCAGTTTTCCTCCAGCTGCACTGGAAGATCAATCTGTATATGATTAGTCTCCTGGTTCAACGCTGTAACTACAAAGAATGCATGTTTCCACTACCATTCTAGGAAAACAATAAAAGCATACAAAATAAGAAAAGACAGCAGAGAAACTCAAAAGACAAAGAAGCAGAAACTAACAAATCAAAGAAATCTAAGCCTTAGATTTTACGGTTAAGAGAGTGCAGCTACAAGATGCACGACACAGTGCAAACTCTTTAAAGTATATATTCCAGACCAGTGTGTGTGAATACAAAATCACTAACATGAAAATAAGGCACTTTAACACTTCCAATTTCCTGTTCTCTCAGGTTTACAAACCTCAAGTCCTCAAGCTGTCAGAAAAACGGCATCCATTTCTGCAAAACTACTTCATTCTGAGTACAACACCAAATTCTAAGCTTCATCTGCTTCTACTCCACGTCCCCTCTCATCCTACCTCTCTGTCCAGGGTCATCCTTAATGCTCCTTACATGGGACAGACACAGTCCTGACTGCTCCCTTGTCTTCAACATTTGTCAGTTTGTTCCCTTGACTTCCTTCAATTCTGTGGAAATGTCACCTTCTCTGAACCTTATACTGACCACTGTATTTAAAATTGCATTATGCTACTGATGCTTCTGGCCCTGCTCTGTACCCAGTCCCTCCGGTGGCACTTATCTTCCACCATATTATATAATTCATCACACCTTCATAACTATCATTCTCATTGGAATAAAAGCCCCACCACATCTGTGATCTTTTTTTGCACACTAAATCATCTCTAACACTGAGTGTCAAGAAACAAGACAGGTAGTTAAACATTTGATAATAAACGAAATGTAAAAAAAAGACAAAAACTAGTTGGCATTAATAATCCTAAAATAGAATATCCTGTACTGTAAAATAAGCCATTTTTTATACATTAGAAAGCATTGACCCAGGCATGATTACGCGGGAAATCCTAGCACTCAGGTGCAGCTAAGCTATAAAATGAGATTCCATCTCAATATGCACCTCAACATACACAAAAGGAAAAACAAGTACGGATGCACTGGTTATCCGTTCTGAACAAGCAGTAAGTTATTACCCAGACTATAAAATAACATAAAACCTCAATATATTAACGCCCAACACTAGCTCTACTTGGTTCCTTACAGAGTGAAACAGAGGCCATCAAAATAAAATCCAATATTTTCTAAATGTTTTAGCAGATGCTCAAGTATATACTAAAGCATATACTAAACACATACTAGACTAATCCCCAAAGCTAACATTCCAAGCTTCCTAGAAACAAACTAGTCACAAATGTCAATGGATATATTAATTACTCATTAGAATAGTTCTTTCTATAAACCTATGAGATCTTTTTCTAAAAAATAACTCCACCTTATCACATCAAATCTTGAATAACTTGGGCTGAAAACAATACGCTAATATGAATACTTGTAATACAGTACTTTTCTGTGTTATGCTTTTTTTTTTTACTAAAAATAACCTTCTATGAAAGGATATGGGGCAGTCTCTAAGTGATTAGAATTATGTGGCAACAAATAGTTTGCCATGGCAAAATTAGAGATGAAAAACTTAACACTAAACTATTTATCTTCCAACGATTACTTAAATGGTAAAGTATTAAACTCCCCAACATCTAGACTAAGTGACACTACAAATCTCTGAAGGTGAACAAATCATCTCTTTCATATTAAGCCATCTTCTGGCAGAAGCATAAAAACTGCCCAATATGTTTAACACATAATAATTAAACTAGTGTGCAGTTAAACATTATTAAAAGGATGAACCTACTGCACAGAGTTCTACTAAAAATAAAAAAAAAAAGAGTAAACCAAGTATGCCGTCAAAAGATAACTTTTGTTCTTTTATTGAAGTGATCTTGGGGACACTGGCATATGCAAAGATGTTAAACGTAGTCATTAATATCAAGTCACAATAAAGTTAATATATAAAATGACACTGTACATTAGTTTATATTAAAATCTTAATAAAAGTATAACTTCTAAAGGATCAGATTCAAAAAATTATGATGTCTCTATCCAAATACATAGTTTAGAGAAGCTTTTATGAAAATAAATAACACCTCTCCTTTCCTAACTTTCACATGTAGCTAAACACAAGCTGGAAGATCAGGTATCTATAGTAATAACAGGCAGCATTGAAAAGCCCAATCTACAAAATAAATTGCCTTTATAGTTTTCATTAATTGCAACTCCTTCCTTTTACTAAGAAAACAGCACACTCTTTTGATATATACTCACATAAAACCTAGCATATACTTTTATGCTTTATTCAAAAGAATTCATCCAGACAAGGTTTGACAATATGCATTGACAATTATAGGAGAAAAGCTATAGAAGGAAATGTTAAAAACAGAAAAACTGAATTATCTCTAAATCCTCCCACTTTCTTTAACTGGTACTATCCCGAGTACCATCTCCATATTCAGAAGCAATCCTCGAGCTGTCAAAAGTATGACTTTATTGCATTAAAAAAACAAGCAAACATAATTCTTAAAAGATTTGAGTACAGTCAAATCAAAACAAGTTTATTTCATCAGAGGCTTCTTTCTATGAAACAAAGATATTCAAAACTACCTTTCAGAGATCATATAATGAATTTTGTAACTATATACATACAGTAAATATCTGGTGGTTCTAATATAACATAGGAGTTCTACTGATGAATATAGCTAAGACATTCTAATGTATCCTAACTATGGAACAAAATGTAAAGAGCTAGGTTCAAGTGGTTTTCTTTCCTCGGTGCTCAGAAACAGCATCTAAATAAAAAGCAGATTGTTTAAAGCATCCACAAATTCCATTAAAACATGCTAAACCCTTGAAAGAATATTAAAACAACCATGTTTCTTGGCAGGAATTTTTCTATTTTTAAAACTTTTTTGGGGCGGCGGGGGGGGGGGGTGGTCGTGCACACCTTTAATCCCATCACTGGGAGGCAGAGGCAGGTGGATCTCAGAGTTTGAGACAAGTCAGGTCTACAGAGTGAGTTAGTTCCAGGACAGCCAGAGCAACGCAGAGGAACCCTGTCTTGAAAAAACAAACACAAAAAAAATAAATCTTTTTTGTTAGTCTGTTTTAAGACAGGCCTTTCTATGTAGCTCTGGCTGTCCTGGAACTTCCATGTAGACGGGTTGGCACTCTACAACTCGAGTGCTAGGATTAAGGTGTGCACCTTAATTTTACTTTTCAATCCGTAGGCAGATGTGGTAGAGAACATGTGAACTACTAGCACTTAGGAGACAAAAGGCAACCAGGGTAAAAAACAACAAACTCTCCTAGTCTCAAAAAAACTAAACTATTTAAACCCACACGATTTAAAACATTGTTGGCCTCTATCTTAAAACAGATTCTACCATAACTAACAAAATAAAAATAACGAGGAAAACGATAGAGATATTTGCCACAGAAGTATGTACTTTGCATATGGGATATGCTATACTGCATCCCCAACTGTCCCTTCCTCCTAGCAAATTCTCACAGACTAGAGAAGGAATCATATTTTATACAGCTCATGAAAAAGTTTTCATTAACTATTACACATTAAAGTCTAAGAATAGTTTTACTGAGCAATAATGAACTATATTCCTCTGTACTAGTTAGGCAGCTAGAACTATTAAAACTGTAGAATATCGGGGCTTGAGCAATGGCTCAGCTGTTAAGAGCACTGGCTCTCCTCCCAGAGGACACAGATTTAATCCCCACAAGACATCTCACAATCATCTGTAACTCCAGTACCAGACAGAACTGATACCCAATTAAAACAAAACAACACCATAGTATATAAAGAGAAATGCTTCTCTCACTTATTCATTTTTCTTTCTTTTTTTGGGGGGGGAGGGTGGCATCTCATGGAACCAAGATTAGGCTCTAATTGCCTATGTACTCGAGGATGACCAACAACCACCTCCTTCCTAAGTGTTAAGATTATACATGTAAACCAGGCTGTGGTGGCACTCGCCTTTAATCCCAACATTCAGGAGGCAGAGACAGGTGGATCTCTGTGAGCTCAAGGCTAGCCTGGTCTATGGAGTGAGTTCCAGGACAGACTCCAGAGCTACAGAAAAACCCTGTTGCAAAAAAGAAAAAAAAAAAATTATGCACCACTACAACTGACTTTTTCAGTTCAGTACTGGGGATTGAGCCCAGCTTCATGCATGCTAAGTACCAACTGAGCTCATCCACAGACGTCATTTATCCCCTTCATGCAGCACAGTACCATACTTGAAGCACCAACAGTGTAAAACATTTCTTTATACCGAATGGAAAACAGAAGCTCTAAGCTTCTCCTCTGATAATTATCCATGAAGGCAAAGACCTATAAAAGGCAACACACATAGAGAAATTCTTCAGATGCATTCCTGCCCTGTGCCACCTATACCTCACTGATTTACTAACAGCTTAAGATACATGTACAAATTGCTGGCATTTCAAACTGAAATCATATTTCTGTAGTTTCCATGTCTTATATGCATAACTAAGTCATCAGGGTCAGAAGGGCAGATGAACAGTATGCCAATCCCTCTCCTTCAGGGAAACAGGTACTGTTCACATCATCTAATTAGTGACCAAACCACAATGCATGGTAGAAGTAGAAACAAGTCCTGTCCTATTGAATCATGACCTAGCACCATTCTACTCTGCATGCTGTTTTTCTACATTGTTGTTCTTCTCATTTGTATTCAATGAGAAAATGTCAAGTAATTGTGTAATAGATTTTGAGGTTAAATGTTATAAGCTTAAGCAGTCAAGACATATATTTAAAGCTATGGCTAGAATTCTTAGATCTTATGAATATAATGTATCCATAAAAACACATTCCTAAACTTTCTAATATAAAAAATACTCATATCGCCACATTTCTACAATAAGTAAGAAAATCCAACCTGGAAAGAACAAGGTGCTCTAGACACACAGTCATTTGATTCATCCAAACATGTGCATTCTACAATATGCACAGGATTACTCCAGGTGTGCATCTACCTGTACACCTTGTGCTTGTGTTAAGAGAGGCACAGCAACAAAAAGTCCTTGCCCTTGTAGAGCTTACATTCTAGCAGAGAAAAGACTCCATTAATAAATACATAATTTCAGATATGGAAATGCACAAGTAACAAATTAAAAAAAAACAATATAGGAGAGGCAGTGATTTGGAAGAGTAAAATCAAGCCATAATTTGGATAGAATAATCAGAAAAATTCCCTTCAACTTTCAAGAAACACCATATGATGAGGAGTAAATGGCCCTCTGCTCCCTCTGATATAGTATGAATGACCACAAAGCATGAGTTTGACTTTTTTTTTTTTCTCCTTAAGGAAGATGTGGCTAAATCAGAAAGCAAATAGATGACAGGGTAAACTTTTTTAGAAATCAAGGAAATGCAAACTTGAGACTCTTATCTCACTCTAATCAAAATGGCTACCTTAAAAAAAAGTAAGAAATGCAACAAATGCAGGCAAGGATGTGAGGAAATGAAGGCTTATTCAATTCCGGTACAACCATGTATATCTATATATATAGATATACATATACAGTATATATACTGTACATCAGTATAGAGGCTCCTATGATAAAAATCAGTATAGAAGTTCCTCAAAAAGACAAAAACTAAAGTGACCACATGATCCAAAGATACTTAAGTATACTGGATCATTCCTACACAACAGCCAGTAAATGATACCAGCTTACATGTCCATCAATGGATAAAGTATGGTACATAGCTGGGCATTGTGGTACCCATCTTTAATCTCAGCACTTGGGAGGCAGAGGCTCACAGAGGCACACAGATCTCTCTGAATTCAGGACCAGTGAGGAGAGCCAGGGTAACACAGAAAAACCCTATCTTTTTTTTTTAATATTTTATTTATTTATTTATTTATTTATTTATTTATTTATTTATTATGCATACAATATTCTGTATGTATGTCTGCAGGCCAGAAGAGGGCACCAGACCTCATTACAGATGGTTGTGAGCCACCATGTGGTTGCCGGGAATTGAACTCAGGACCTTTGGAAGAGCAGGCAATGCTCTTAACCACTGAACCATCTCTCCAGCCCCCAGAAAAACCCTATCTTGAACACAACAAAAACAGGATATTATCCAAAGAAAGAGAGCCAGTCACAGAGAAGAGTGGGTACAGAAAAGGACAGTGGAGAGAGGAACAAACAACAAAATAAAATGACATATTTGATGAAGATGGCATAAAGAAACCCATTCCTTTGTATTTAACTTTTTAAAAAGACTATACTTTCAGGCATCATGTCTACAGCTGATTTGCTAAAGAAGTTTCTCCAACTGTGTAGAGCACCGGAAATCACAAGAAAGAAACAGAGTATTCTCTCTCAAGCATGAAGATGGCTCTAGGTGTTGCTACACTCCCCCACCTCCCCAGCCCTGCTACTGTTACAGAGGAACTGTGTTCAATTGCCAGTACCCATATGGAGATTCACAACCTTAGGATCCAATGGCTACTAAAGGGCACTAGGAATGCATGTGCTGGAAGTTAAAATGTCCCATGCACATAAAGCAAAACAAACTTAAAAAAAAAAAAAAGCCAAAGACTGGGGCTATTGCTCAGTGACAGACAACTTGCCTAGCATTCACACAGCACTGGATTTGATGTCTAGCACTGCAGGCAAACAAAACCAAAAAAGGATGTGTGCTATCTTCAGTAGTTAATAAAATCTAACACATCATATAAACCGGGAGATGGTAGTGCACACCTTTAATCCCAACACTTAGGAGGGAGAGGCAGGCAGATCTCTGTGAGTTTGAGGCCAGCTGGACTACAAGATATAGTTCTAGGATAGGCTCCAAAGCTATAGAGAAACTGTCATGAAAAAAATTAAAGAGAGAGAGAGAGAGAATAATAGAGGGCTAGGGAGATAGCCAATGAAGAACACTAGCTGCTCTTCCAAAGAACTGGGGTTCAAGTCCCAGCACCCACATCACATGGCAGTTCACAATTGTCGATAACTTCAGTCCCAGGGAATGCAACATCCTAGTCTGTGTTCTAAGATCATCAGGTACACACATGGTGCACAGACATACATGCGTACAAAACAACAATACACATAAAAATAAATTTAACAAAGGAATATGAAGGTGTTTTGGTGGTTGAGCCATACCACTGAAAAAATTACACATTAAAATTGTTGGATAGGCTAGGAACATATTCCAAGCAATATAAAAAGTAAAGAAAGTCCCAAAAGAAAGCCAGCTATATTCTGCCCAAAATATGCCATATAGAAAGTGAACAAAAAGACAAACTAGATGTAGAAAGATATCTATAGTGCATTTAATAGTACAGGGTTAGTACCAAAAATATGGAAAGAATAAATAAAAAAGGAAAGGAGACCCTTAAAATTTAGAAAGGTTATTCACAGAGGAACATTTTAAATGTTTAATCTGACCAGAAATCTACAAACATGTGTTTAGATAAAGCCTTGCCATTCTTCATGCAGTCAAAATAGTCGTATATTGCCAAGGGGATAAAAATGAAAATAAACATGGTTTTCATGGTCTATTGGCTCCTAATGGTATAAACCGTAGGCCAGCTGTTTGAAGAGCAATCTGGCTCTAACCTTTTCATTGAAAATGGAATCATCTGAAGTTCTGGCAATTCCTCTTCAGATATGTTTACTAAAGAAATCCGTAAACAAGGAAGTATGCACCCACCTCCCCAATTTGCTGCTACCTACTCTACTGCTATAAAAAACAGACAAAATGATGTCTATCTAAAAGAGAGGAGACAAGCTACAGCATATCCACAAATAACACACGATCACAAAGCAATGATACAAATTAACTAAACCATAAGGCATGCATAGACACAGGAAGTGCCAAGCTCAGGAGAGTGGAAGGAGTAATAGGAGAGCAGATGAATCTAGTCACAGGCAAAATCCTTTAGCTGAGTGAGATACTGAAGCTTTTACACACTACTTTCTCCAGATATTTGTGGCTACACGGTTTCATAATAGAGAGCTTCCTTCAAGAGATAAACATACTAAAGAAATTATTCAAATTTAGTACTCGGAATATCTATTTTAATAAATCTTAACCCTGTAAAATTGTAGAGTCATAGCATTAAGAAGTTACAACACCTTTTACTCTTAACTTATAATAGTGACTATTGAAAAATATACATACTCTGTAACTGATGTTACACTTTCCTGTCCAAAAGGTCCAACTGGATCATCCTTGAATTTATCATTTGGAAGCTGAGGTGGTAAAAACTCTACATCTTTTTTCTTTGGGACTTTGTAATACTTCCAGGCTACATTAGCTTCATCTTCTTCCAAGTTTACTGCTGTACCAACATACACAGTAGGTTCTACAGCTTCCTGAAATGGAGGTGGAAAAGACTGGGACAAACTGTCTATTCTATCTTCCATTGGTTTGGTAGGAACCAAGGGATCCGGTGTTGGCATTTGATAAAAATGCTGACTCTGGGGAGTTGAAGGTGTTTTAGTCACTCCTTCATCAACCACATCACACGGATGAGGACTAAGTGGGGGAGGCTGAGGAGAATTTGCCAGTTCAGTCCCATGCATCTGCGGGGTCTTTGCTATGTCATTAGTACGGATGTTTGAGAATCTCACTTGACTGTCTGCAGCAGAGACCACAAGTCTTTGGCTGGCTGAGTCTGTGTCCATGCCAATAGCATCACTAATAGATACACGATGGTGAAAAGGAGTCAAGGGGCGTTTTTGTGGCTTTTCACTCTTTTCTTGCTTCTCATTGGTCTTGTGCTTAGGAAGTACTTGTTGTTGCTGCCCTAAAGATGGTGCCTGTCCTTGTTGCCCAGTATTTCTTGTTTTGAGACTTTTATGCCTGAAAAGTTAAAAGATAGGTTTAGTTATTTACTTAAAAGTACAACTATTATACAAAGCATGCAAAGATTGTGAAATACTTGAGATCATGTTTTTCATACACAATTCTAATAGAATGATTTGAATTTAAGAAACTTGTTCAGTGATCTAATGCATAAAAACATACAGAACATAAAAGCTAATTTGCCGGACTGGAGAAATGACATGGTGGTTAAGAGCACTGACTCTTGCAAAACGCCTTGGGTTCAATTCAACACCTACATGGTGGCTCACAACCATATTTATCTCCAATTCCAAGGAATCCAATGCTTTTTTTCCTAGCCTCCACTGACAACAGGCACATATATATGATACACATCTGTATATGTAATCAAAGCACTCGTGTACATAAAATACAACTTAAAAAATTTTTTTAAGTCAACTCACTTATATTCACTTAATAGCTCTCTGATCAAATAACTATTAGTCTATATCATTTTATTATCTTAGCATCTCAATAAACACAAAAATCTAGTTAAAATAAAAAGTATAAAGTTTGCGATTTCTTCATTTGTAAATATACCTGGTATTTTAGAGTCAGTAACTGTTAAGAATGGCTTGCCCAAAACTTAGCCATTAACTATAATACAGCAGTAACTGATTAGACTAGAAAGGGCTAGAACTGACTTGACAGATGGATCTACTTATGTTCTCTCAAGATTTGGATACAGAAGGAAGGGATCACTAGATTAGGAAAAAAAAAAAAAGGAATGCTTAAAATAACCTTTTCTTTACACATGTAGCGGTTCTGAACTGAAAACAGAGGACTCAGGTTCAAATCACAACAGCCATTGGTGGTTCCCCACCAGTTTAACTCCAGTTCCAAACAATCTAACGTCTTTTACTGATCTCTACCGGGACCAGGCACACATACAGTGCACAAGCAAAACACTCAGGCACATAAAAACCCATCTTTTAAAAAATTTTAAGTCCTGGACTTAAAATATCCCTTAAAATCTAGTAATTTTGTTGGATCTAATATCTCTTTCAAAATGAGGCTTCCAATTTCACAATACTGACATACACTATTTTTTTATTCTATTTCTTTTTACACTAAGAAATTATCTCGCACGGCAATTGAGTATGGAATCTTAAATTCAATATTCATAAAGTTTTAATTCTGGGGACCCTATTTGTTAGTTAAATCAGAGATACCCAGAAAGAACAAAACAGCAGTAGTACAGGTCTGTGAGAGCCTGCCCACCTAAGTCAACCCTGGAGATCCCCACATGCTGTTCACTGCTGCATGTGCATGCCCAACCCAATACACAAATGTAACAAATCATAATTCTAAAAAACTGACAAGCATTTTTTTTTTCAAAGAAATTTCTTTTCCCCTTGATTTTTTTTTTTTTTTTTTTGAGACAGGGTTTCTCTGAGTATCTTTGGCTGTCCTGGAACTCTCTAGTCCAGGCTGGCCTTGAATTCAGAGATCCACCTGCCTCTGCCTCCCAAGTGCTGAGATTAAAGGCGTGCGCCACCATGGCTGGCTCAAAGAAATTTCTGATAAAGGAACATTCTGCAACATTCATTCCTACAGAGTCTGGGACATCACAGGAAAAAAACATGACCTATAACCAAAGGATAGAAAGAAAGCAAATCCCCATTAACCAAACAAATGCCAAAATCAAAAACAGTATATGAAAATCATACACCAATATTCTTCATTAAAGGGAGCAAATTAACAAATTAGCAACAATTCAACTCAGCAAAGTTTAAAACAATCAATACAACCAAATTGAGTTTATCCTAGCTAAAAGTTTAGATATGAGATTAAAAAAGAAATCTACAGTATTCATTAAATTAAGAGAATAAGTGAGAAAACAAAAGAACAATACTAACTCCAATCATTACTACTAATACTTAACTAAAAATGTATCGAGTACAAGGGAAGAAAAGAAATCAAAGATCTCAAAAGAAGAAAACTATCTTTATTTGCAATTTATAGTTAGGAACTTCAGTGCAAAGGTCAAAGTATCAATCTGTAGTCAAACTTAAACTGTTTTGGGAGAAGATGGGGGCTCTCTCTCTATGCTATACTGGCTGTCCTGAAACTGTCTATTAAGCTAGCAAGCTAGCTAGCCTCTACCTTCTGAGTACTGGGATTAAAAGCATGGGCCACTCCAACTGGCTACACTTAAACATTCTTAGAAGACAGATAACCAGACCTTGTATCTCTTCTGGTGTGACATATCACAAAGCAATTTTCTATGAAGCACTCATGCTAAAAATGCTGAATATAATTAAAGCTCTAAAGTAAGTTTCTACTACAATGATAAAAATGTCCTGTATATGGCTCTTAAGAATTTGACCAAGATGCTAGAGAGAGGGCTCAGCAGTTAAAAATACTGGCTACTCTTCTAGAGGACGGGGTTCAATTCCTAGCACCTACATGGCAGCTCACAGCTGTATGTAACTCCAGTTCCAGGGTTTCTAACACCCTCACCTGGACATACGTGCACATAAAATAAAAATAAATTTTAAAAAAGTTGAAATCTGAAATATGACATTGCTTTCTTAAGTAGCAATTGGGTAAATAAACACTTCACCAGACTACAGCCTGGTAGCAAGTATACTACTAATCCACCCGACCAATACAAAAACTCAATCAAAACAATTTTATCCAACAAAATAAATAATTCTGAAGATAAGTTTTCAGATCAATGCATACACAAGAAAAATGTAAAACTATGAATGCCTTAAATTTATTAATATGAAACTGAGTATACTTGATACTCATTTTCACGTCTCAAGAGTTTAAAAAGTTCTTTTGCTCACATTACCCACCTAGTCTTCTGTCTGCCTAGCATTCACTCTTAAATTGAAAAAGAGATGTGAATATTTTTTTTGTAAGGAAATTACTGCATCACTTCCAGGGTATAGGCTTTAGCAAGAGGTTTGTTCACTCGTATTCTGAGTCTATGAAAGCTCTTGTCACAGACTAAATATTGAAAAAAATATGGAACAATCTATCACCACAAGAAACACAAAGGTACCACCATTCAATAGAATATTTAATAATAATTAAGTTTTTAAAGCAATGAGGTAGACCTACAAATAGCTAATATATGAACATTTGATGTCAAAAAAGAAAAGGAAATAAAGCAGTCGAAATATCAAATACTATGTATGCTTTGGGAAAAAACTACATATACCCAGAATTACAGAAAAATAAATGGAAAAGCCACATTTATTAATTCAATTATATCAATATCTCTGTAAATGTTGGAAGAATTGCTTTAAA
This sequence comes from Alexandromys fortis, assembly GCF_014885135.2. Lineage (NCBI taxonomy): Eukaryota > Metazoa > Chordata > Mammalia > Rodentia > Cricetidae > Alexandromys > Alexandromys fortis. The sequence goes on along the minus strand of NW_026068051.1, from coordinate 1,077,959 downwards.
ATATGAAAGTAACTTTCTAAAAGCAAACTTTTGGATTAAGGCCAAGAATTTAAATTCTAACAATATGTATTTCTTAATGTATTCTCCTAAAATCACTCTACATAATGTAATTGAAATTCATTATGTCAAGAGGACTAAAAACAAAAGTACATGTTAGAAACAAACAAACACATTTGCCTAATAAAAATCTTAACATAGGGTCAAAAAAAAAAAAAAAACCTTCTCTAAGGGACTAGACAGTAAGCACTGCATAGTCACAGACAGCACATTTCAGACAATGATGGACCACATATCCATCAGTGGTCCCAGAATATACACTGCTTAATGACAGTACAGCTGCCTTGGGTTCTGCTTTATGATCTTCAAAATAAAATAGCCTAAGGATCCGGAATTTCCCAAAATATATATGCCCACATAAAGTGATACATGATCATTCAATTCTGCCACTGCCAAGTGAAAGCACCACAGACAATATAAAAATGAGATGTGGGTGTGTTCCAATCTATTTTTATTTGTATATATACACTAAAATTTGATTTTCACATAACTTTCATGTATCACAAAATATCCTTTAATTTTTCAAACTCTTTAAAATGTAAAAAATCAGGGAGCTAGAGCAATAACTCAGTGGGTAAGAGCATGTGTTGCTCTTCCAGAAGATCTGAGATTAATATCCAGCACAAACATAGCAGCTCATACCTAGAGATCCTACATCCCCTTCAGACCTTCAGGGCACTGCATACACACTGTTCTCATACATACAGACAAAATACCCAGACATATATTAACAAAATACTTGAAATGTTTTTAACGTAAATATCATTTCCAACTCATAGGCCATACAACAAAACAGGGAGTGGACTACATTTAACACACTGAATTTAGATTGCCAACCCCTGTTCTTAAATTATGTTCAGGAGCATGTGTATTTAATAGTTTAATCTGTTAAATATTAATTAAAATGTCCTTCTATTTAGTCTAAACTATCTAGAGAGGCAAATTTCAACAATGTTGCTTTTCAAAAAGTAGATTGTTCAGACCAAAGAGTCTAAGTAGAAACATTAAATCTACATAAAAAACATACTACAACACTGGAGAGTCTGTCAATATATTCAAGTAAACACAGTTAATATGCAAAAAGCAAAAGCAAAATGAAAAATAACAACTCTGGCCACAACCTGTAGGGACTCCATTCCTTCAGATCATTTTCATGGGAAAACAGAGGTAGGTACATATTCAATCACAAATCAAGGTTACAGATGTCAAGCATCTGTAAAAGCATCTACCTTTAATCTGCAGAAAGTAATAAACTTGACAAAAATGTCATAAAGCTTAATAAACAAATCTCAACAAAAGCCCTTAATATATAAAATGAATACAACTGCTCAATGAACCCCAAGCTAACCCATTCTGCTACAAATCTTTCAACAATGCAACTCAATAGAAAGCTGGTATTTTGATCACGCCTCCTGTAAAATCATTACTTCATAATCTTATTTCAGTAACTCGCCAACAGTTACCAAGGATAAAAACTTGCTATACAAAACTCAACACTGCAATTTTAAAAATTATGAAAACCATCTCTGCTATAAACACACCTGGGAAAATTTCTCAGGCATATTACAATTAAGAAATGTGTTCCTCCAGAGATGTGTGAACCAAGTATGGTGATGTATGACTGTAATTCGAGCATTTAGAATGCTGAGGAAAGACAATCTCAAATTCAAAGCCAGCCTGGGAAGCACAGTTAGAGAGCCTCGAAACAAGCGCCAAAAGTGTGCCTATAGCTGCTTTCAAGGTTTGGAGAGATGGTTCAGCAATAAAGCACACTGGTTGCTCTTCCAGAAGGCCTGGGTTCAATTCCCAGAACCCACATGGCAACTCACAACTGTCTATAACTTCAGTTCCAGGGAATCTGACACCTTCACACCACTGTACATAAAATAAATTTTTAAAAAATTATCATCTAGGGGGCTGGAGAGATGGCTCAGATGTTAAGAGCATTGCCTACTCTACCAAAGGTCCTGAGTTCAATTCCCAGCAACCACATGGTGGCTCACAACCATCTGTAATGGGGTCTGGTGCCCTCTTCTGGCCTGCAGGCATAGACACAGACAGAATATTGCATACATAATAAAATAAATAAATATTTTTTAAAAAAATTATCATCTATCTTTTCTCACATTTCTTTTTTGGGAAAAAAAATCCTAACATACCATATTTCCAAAGATAGCTCAAACAAAGCATTAGCATCTTAACTATAATATATGCATAAATGTAAGCATCACCAACTGGAAATAAACTTACCTCAAACAACTGCAGGTTGTTCTTTGTGTGGCTTCAACAAAGTCCCAGCATGCTATTTTATCAGCTGACTCTTCTTCACATAGGCCACTGGATGTAGCAGAATACTTCCTCCTAAAGTAAATTATAAATTCCTTAAATATATAAAATTTCTATTAGAGTATAATTTAATATTTATATTTTTGCCTTTTGTTTTCTTGGGTTTTTTGGAAACAAGGGTTCTCTGTGTAGTTTTTTGGAGTCTGTTCAGGAACTCACTCTTGTGGACAGACAGGCCTCAAATTCACAGAGATCTGCCTGCCTCTGCCTCCCAAATTCTGGGATCAAAAGTGTGCGCCACTACTGTCCAGCTCTAATCTTCAATTTTTTAAAATTAATTTTTCACAATTTTTATTTCATACTTGTACTTAACCAACAGGCAAGTTTTAAATCTCAAAATAAAAGATACAACTGGACATGGTAGCACAGGCCTCTAATCTCAGCACTTGGGAGGCAAAGGCAGCTGGAGCTCTGTGAGTTTGAGACCTGCCTGGTCTACAAACCAAGTTCCAGACTAGTGAAGAATACACAATGAGATCTTGACCAAAAACAATAAACAAATGAATTAAATTAAATAAAGATACATACTTGTTCTGTAATCTGTTCATGTTGCATTCTTGCCAGACTCTATCTACCACGTGATTTGCTAATTTTCTGGGTATTTTCCCTCCATGATGGCTAGTACTGTCAGTGTTGAAGCCATCAGATACTGAAGAAAGTTTGACCCACTTCTGGGCAGACTGAGGATCAACTGGAAACAAACAAAGAAGAGGAGGCTATAGAAAGGTGAAAACATTGAAAAGTAACGTGGGAATTTTTATTAATTTGTTGTATGGTTTGCTCTTTTCTCTATTTGGTAATAAGTCTAGTGACATTCTGGGATCAAAAAATTTTACTTAAATGCAGAAGAGTAAAAAATTTGAGTACGGGATATAAACTGGATGGTAGCATGCTAATGTTGACTTGAAGGATTAAAAACAGAGGTTTCAGGTTCAGCTCAGCAGTAGAATACCACTTTATTATGAAGGTCCTGGGTTTAATTCCCAGCAACACAAGCAATCACACACACACTCACACGTGTTATATATGTGTATGAGTTATCTTAATTTTGAAAGTGCAATGAATATGTAGGAATAAGAAATTAATTTGCCAATCAGTGGTGCCGCATGTCTTTAATCCCAGCGCTCAGGAGGCAGAGACAGGCGGATCTCTGTAAATTCGAGGCCAGCTTGGCCTACAGAGCGAGTTCCAGGACAGATTCAAAAAATTAAGTCTACAGCTTTCTTAAGAGAGTCAGAAAAAAGACTAATTTCATACACAGAGGGTAAAAGCAAAAGTTTTAAGTGTGAATTTAGATGAATATGTTCTTTGTATTATGGTTGCAATTTTTCAGTAAGTTTTAAACAATTTCAAGATTAAAAACTGTAAGTCAGATACAAATGAATAGATTTGTAACCAGAGCTGATAAGGCAGTTAGTATAATACCTGCTTGAACTTCCTCAGGAGATGTGGGTGGGGTAAGAGTTACTGAAGACATAGCAGGATCTCTTGTGGAAGCAGGCACTTGATGGATACCCAAGCAAGAAGCTGAACAGTGAGAGGATCCCACAGAGCTAGGAGCAGGAATGTCTGATTGAGGGACTAGAACAAAACAAGCTGGGTAGATCATTCGGACACCCGCTAAGAACAGAAAGGACAAAAAAAAAAATCAGCTGCCAATTTCTCAGTAATGGAATTATTTTCACTGAAAAGCACTGTAGTAAAAGATAAGTCTAATAAGATAGCATCACATTTATATAAATAAAGATATCTTACCAATGTGTTTGAGTGTATGGAGGGCAGAGAATAAACTCAGACATCAGTCTTCACTTTTTACCTAGTTTGAGACAAGGTCTCAGGGCTGCTGTCTAACTAGCCTGTGAGCTTCCAGGTCTACATCTATCACAACTTTCCATCTTACCATAGGAGGGCTGGGATTACAGGAAAACACAATACTGTACTTCATGGAGGTTTTGGAATCAAAACTCATATCCTTACACTTGTACAAGTACTTTAAGCCAATAAACCATAGATTTTTTGTTCTATAAATACATTTGTTTGTTTTTTTAATATTTTTATACAGCTGACCAGTGTGCATTACATTACAAATTTTAATTTATAAATTTAATGAAGGCAATCAGGAAACTTAGATCATAGATAATTTTGCTTTCTTGTCTATTTTAAAAATCTAATAAACATTTGTATTCTGTTTCTGCCATAACTATTCCAATAACAAACAATGTATTTACTGAAATGGAGTAATGAGGATAGCTTCTATTTTTTTTTTTAAAAAGCCAGGCATGTAGCTGTATTCCTAGGACTCGGGAGGTTGAGCAGGAGAGTCTTGAGTCCAGGACCAGCCTGGGTTACAAGAAAGAGTCTCAAATTCAACATAGATAGATAGATAGATAGATAGATAGATAGATAGATAGATAGATAGATAGATAGATAGATAGATAGACAGACAGACAGACAGACAGACAGATCCAGACCTTCCTTACATGTGATATTACTATTAGATTCCATTAACTACAGTAAAAATTAGTCCCTATTATCTGCTCACGCCTACCATCAGGCTTAACTATATGCCACATCTTAAGAGAGTTAAATATGCTAGGGGAGATTGGTTCGGTATTCTTTAACATCTTATTTCTGCTATGTGATTAATATGATCAGAAACAGATCCCCTTGCTAACCTGTATCCTTGAATGTTTAGACATAGAGACTAAAGCTAATCTGGAAAGAACTGATTTAAGTAGAACACAACAAAACTAGAAAGTACTTACGGATATTTTTTTTTTCTGTTACTGAAGGAGAAAGTTTTACTAATATTCAAGCACTATACATAATACAGGCTGTCAATTATGTATAGTCTTTCCAGCATCCAAATATTAACGCCTTTACTCTTGCCCCCTTCTTGAGCATGTAGACAACAGAGTATGTTCCTCTATCACTATAACTCTGGCGCTACCATGTAACTAACCTTGTCCAATTATATGTGAGCAAACAAATCCCAGCAGAAGCTTTAAATACATTTATATGGTTAGGCTTGGTCCCTATTATTCCTTTATTTTCATAAAAACATGGTGTCCCAGATACTGGGTACTCTTTAATCTAGATCATACAATGAGGAGACACATAAAGCCATCACAGCCAAGCTGTAGCCCTTACGTAATGTTCAAGAAATAAAATGTTTGGTGTTGGATGCCAATGGGGTTGTCTGTTATTAAACAAAATCTAACTAAAGCATGCAAGATTTATTATTCTCCTTCAGACTAATATCAGAATCCATACCAACAAGAACTTCTACTGCAGCCAAAGAATCATCTTCCCAATCCATATCTTCCTGCTTCTCTTCAGACATCTCCTTCAAACCACATGAAATAGGATAGAACTGTTTCCATTCACCAATTAATTTTTTTGTAGCTGAATCAGACATCTTGAATGCCTGTCCCGTGAGAGTGCCATTTAGTCCAAACGGACTTAAGATAACTAGAAACCAAAGCAGATTTCAAGTAAGTAAAGACTGCTACAGCCAATAAAAACCATAATAAACAGTGTTGCAATGATGTTAAGTCAAAAAGGATACAAAAAGGAAATCCACTGTGATTACACCAAGAAAGTCAATTTGTTACACTTTATTATTTTCAATATAAAAACAATGCTAAGATTTTGAAAATTGTTTAAAATATGCTTACCCCCAAATCAGAAAACAATACATTTCAAAATGAACTGGAAATATGTGTGAATCATACACTTTATTCTGACTCTCATTAACAAAACGGGGGCAACCTGAATAAAATGTGGATAAATAATTCTAAATATTTATGAAGTACTGCCATAAAAATTTAGAAAAACCCACACACTACATTTAAAATAGTAGATACTTTCAGGACTTAAAAAGCAATTAGCAACGTTATAAAACAACTTCACTTGAGTTCAACAATTCATGATATAAAGAAATCAAAAGTTCCCCTGGGTAGCTATGCTAAACATGGCTTATGCAACACAACCTTGAGATGATTAACACACAGATAATATAAGATGCTATTAACAGAAAACACAGAAATGTTAATATTCCCATTCATAAAATTTTTAATTAATTTCACTAATGATACGTATTTTGTTGTCTTACTACTGTGATTGCTAGCATCAAAGTTTTAATTTCCAATACTGAAATGAGAATAATCTACCTTGAAATGGGCTATTAGACTGTTGAGCAAGGGTGACATGCTCTTCACTGAGAAGGTATACAGGTTGATGTTGGTTAATTTCCACACTGGTACAAACATTGCTGTCTCCATGCAAGAAAAAGGTGAAAGAGCAGGACAAGTGTTCACTAATAAAGAAGGAAAAGTTATATTTTAGTGATGATTAATAGCAAAAAATTAAAATAACTTGCTTTGCATTTGATGTTTTAATTATTTTGAGACAGAAATTCACATATTTCAGACTAGCTTCAAATTGACTATGTGGTCAAGGATGACTCTGAACTTCTGATCATCCTAACTTGACCTCCTGGGTGCTGAAAGTACAAGCATGTGCCACCATGCCTTATTTATGGGAACCTGGATCCTGGGAACATACGGTCTCATGCATAATAGCCAAGCACTCTACTAAATGAGCTACATTCCCAACTCAACATGCTCTGCTTTATTAAGAAGCTATACTACAAAAACGCATACTTTAGCTCAGAAATCTTTATCATCTGTGGGGGGGGGGGGAATTATGGATATGAACAAAGATAAAAAGTGTTCTTCACAATACTGTTTATAATGCAAATAGCTTCAGGAAACCAGTTAAGTTAGGTACACCACATATCCAATTATTAAATGACCACAGAAATAAGTCAAGGAAGTTTAATGCAAAATAAACTACAAATACAATCCCAAAATTTTTTAAAAGAAAAAGTTGGGGAACACATGCACACACACTCCCAGACACACGCATACACAGACACACACACACAAAACAAATCTTCATGAAACTACTGAAAGAGAGCAAGTGTTATTCCTTCATTCAAGAAGGAACTTTTATGCTAAGCACCATGGCACTGTACCAGGCCATGAACTTAGTTAAATGCTGTAAAGATAGAATGTTACAAGAATGCCTTAACATAAAGAACTCTGTACTGAAAATGAAATTTTAATTCCTGAAAAGAGACAGAACTTGGATCTCATTGCCAAGATTGTTCTGAGCATCCCATACTGACAGCCATCAACCTACCTTCATCACTTCTCCCATTTCAACACTTCTGGGTCTGACGGTCTTAGATGTCTCTTCTCTCACACACTGGCTTCCCCAGTGATTCTTAAACAGACCTGCCTTTGTACCTTCAGTTTTTGTTTTGTTTTGTTTTATTTTTCTCAAACCCTCTGAAGCCACCTTCTTAGAAGAAATTATTTGAGTAAAGTCTCAAAGTAGGCATTTCACTAATTAATCTATACTGCTTCCAAATCCTCTTTCTTGGGGGTGAGAGGGTGTTTTTGCTAAAGGAACAATCACCATCATGTAAATACATTTTATAGTTTTACTTATTTCTTACAGTTGGCCCAGAATGCAACCTCTAGTGAAAGAATTTGTTTTTGCTCTATATTGCATCTGCAGTAAGTCTCTGACACAAAGTGATACGGCACATTGATACACACTACATACTGTAGGATAAAATCGATATCTGAACTTTTTGATAACTAACCATCAAGTCTATTTTTAAATTTATTCTCTGTATAATGCTCTAAACCACAAATACAAAACTATCTTAAATTTTTCTTTGTTCCGTCATTCCCTGCTTCTACCAATTCCTGATTTCTAACTCTCAATAATATTTGTGATTTACAGATCCACATATGTCTTTTAGGGGTATTTTTATTATCAAGTAATAAAATACTTTTTTATTCATTATGTTTTACTATGTATCCCAGAGTCACCTAGAATTTACAATGTAACCAAGAACAGCTCAAATTCTGAAACATTTTGCCTTCCTTGGCCTCCTTGCAGGAGTGCACCCACCACATTCAAGTCTAAGTCTTTTAAGGTCTGAGAAGAATCTCCTACATTGCCTGCTTGCCTCACACTGCTAAATGGGATCTTTCTAAAAATTAATTATGATCATATAACTGAAAAGCTTAAAATCATTCATCAGTTCCCCAAAATGTTCGGGGCTAATTTTCAAAAGCATTAACATAGCACTTTAGGCCCTTTAGAATCTGATTTTTGCCAAACTGTGTAAACCATGAAATTTAACCCACCAAAACTGCTTTTATCTGCCACATACTTGTCTCCACATCCTAATCTCTCAAAATTCCTTTAGTTCCCAGCCAATTTATACATGCCTTAAAAAGAATTTTAACTTTAATATCAGTGGAAGATTTCATTATTGGCCCCAACTCATCATCCACTTTCCTTTATAAAAACTGTTACTTGGTAACTACAGTAACATTGTGTGTGTGGATACATGTGTGTACAAGTTAGTACATGTGCACTAAGTGTGCGGGCAAGTCAAAGTTAGGTGTTGCTTCAACTGCTCTTACCTTACTTTTGAAACAGGGTCTCTCACCGACCCTATAGTTCAGAATTTGGTGAGAGTGTCTGGCCAGCAAGCCCCAGCAATCTTCCTGTCTCTTTCTCTACAGCACCGGGATTGCAGGCACACATTGTCAGAGCTGGCTTTTTTTTAAAGACTTTATTTATTATGTATACAACATTCTGCCTTCATGTATGCCTGCATGCCAGAAGAGGGCGCCAGATCTCATTACAGAGGGTTATAAGCCACCATGTTACTGGGAATTAAACTCAGGACCTCTGAAGAGCAGCCAGTGCTCTTAACCACTGAGCCATCTCTCCAGCCCCTGAGCTGGCTTTTTATGAGGTGCAGCAAGCTCTTTTGATGACTTGAGTCATCTTCACAATCCACTGAATAGCAAATCTTCAATGTATATAGTAAACACTTCCAAAAAATATTTGCAAGGATAAGCAATAACTTAAAATAAACATAGGTTCTTTAACTTAAAAAAAAAAAAGAATTACATATCTTTACTTATTGTTCCTCTAAATAGGAACATTCCTTGAAATACTGCTTTCTACTGTGTTCACTTCTAAAAAGGAATATTAAATTAGGAAACAAAATACTTTTCACAGTCAGCCTCAGCAAACTTAGTGACATCATATTTCAAAATAAAGGGGCATTAAGTGTGCAATCCAGTGCTAAAATAGAAAGTAACGTGTCCGTCCTCAGGACAAAACAACAAGAAAAAAGGCATGAAAACCACTCATAAATTCCCCAACAACTTATATTCAATGAGAATTTTCCTATTTAACCCTTTTATAGTTACATTTTATTTAGTTTATGTGTGGTATGTGCACATGCATACATGCTTGTCAGGGTCAAAGGACAACTGGGAGCCATTAGTTCTCTTCTTCCACATCAGCCTCTAAGATCATACTCAAGTTATCAGACTTGGTACCAGGTGCCTTTACCTGTTTACATCTCTCTGGCCCCATTTAAGTTAGAAAAGAAAACTTGGCTTTCTAGTATAAAGTAATAAATTAGCCTCCAATGAATCTCTGTGAAAAACTAATATTGTCTATCTGCAATACCCTGTTTACCAGCAGCTCTTAACTCCAGCAATCTATAGCAAGGAAAACCATCCCTCCCACACTGCTAGCAAATGACCTCGATGTACACTGATCATACTGTAATACAGAATGATTTATAAACTAAGTTTGTGTATAATGTTGGGGGAAAATGCTCTAAAATAGGATTCATACTTTTAAGATTCTTATATTGAAACCAATATTCTAGTCACAGAACACTAAAGGACAAAGAATTTTAGAATACCACTTACACACTACTCAGAAGGCCTCGAAATGGTATCTTTTCTAGTATCCTACAGTTAGCACGAAGGAAAATGAACATGTCTATTACTAAACGACAAGCCAAGGAACTTACATTGTTAGTTACTCTGAAGGAAAATAAAGACTACTGTTCTTTTTCTATTTACCAATATGGCAGAATTCAAAGATCAAACCACAATAATTTTGTTACAGAAATGTTCAGTTATATATTGAAATTAAATAAAAGGGTTCTGTTTGTTTTCCATATTTTTCTGTTGTGTGGACTTTGAGCATGCCATGGTATCCTTGTAGAGGTCAGAGGTCAACTTGTGGGTGTTAAGTTTTTTTTCTTTCTACCATGTAGGTTCTGGTTATCAAACTTAGGTCACCATGGGGGGGGGCAGACAATGATGATTACTCAAAATCAAAGTTAGCTCCTCTAGAACTAGATGTAGTAAACGGTATATCTCTACAACCCCAATACTTGGGGAAAGAAAACAGAGGAATAAAAAGGCACCCTAGGTATACAGCAAGACGTTATCTTAGAAAAGCAAAGAATGAAACTTAGCTCTTTTCTTACAAGTTTTTGAGCAGTCTCATTCTGTCTCTCATGAACTAGTCTTGTAGGCTGGCCTCAAAGTTGAGATCTTTTGCTTCCACTTTCAAAGTACCAAGATTACTGGCTAACAGGTGTTTGCCACCATATCCAATTTGCTAGGAATGGGTTTAATTAATATAAACACTCATGTAAGTGTGTTTGTGCATGTGTGTACATGCACGTGTGCCCGCATTAGAGTACGTGTGTGTGTACGCGTGCGTATGTGCGTGCGTGCGTGTGTGTGTATGTGTGTGTGTGTGTGTGTGTGTACTACTAGGAAGTAACATACCTGTTTTTTTCACTTGTCTTAAGAAGTTACAGAAAAAACAATCTTTTATTTTGCTGGTAGAAAATCTGGGGATCAAAGAGGGTTATATAACTTGGTTTTTTATTTGTTTTTATTTTTGAGACAGGGTCTAAGTAGCCCTGGCTGTCTGGGAACTCACTATGTAGACTAAGCTAGCTTTGAATTCATTGAGATTCGCCTGTCTCTATCTTCTTAGTGCTGGCATGAGCCACTACACCAAGATATGGTCTATTTTAAATTCAAAAAATTAGGGCTAGGTATGTAACTCAGTAGAGTAGCAGTAGTATAGCATATGAAACCCTGATCAATCTCCAAGACTGATCAAACGATCTTACTCCCCACAAACATGCATGCGCACACAATAAAATTAGTTAAAGGAAGTGCTGACTTAAAAAATAAATAAGACAGTCATTCTATTAAAAATAGGCAGAGTCTGGTATTTTCCCAGAAAGAATATATAAGCAGCCAATAAAAAATCATGTTCACTAAAAGTAGTGATTAATGAAATACAAATCAGAAATAAACTAAGATACCACTTCACACCAACAAACATGATTATTAACAACCAGTAAATAACAAGCATTGTTAAGAATGCAATGAGACCGAAACTCTTATATTGTTGATGAAAATGTAAAACACTACAACCACAACGGAAAATAGCATGGCAATTTTCCAGATAATTAAACTTAAAATTGTCATATGATCCAACAATTTCACTTCTGAGTATGTAACCACAAGAATAAAAAGCATGGACCCAAGGAAATATTTGCACACCAGTGTTTATAATGAGTAGTCAAAAGGTGGAAATGACTCAGATGCCAGTCACTAAGAGGACACACAAATACACTCTACCTACACCATGGATCATTATTTGTCTTTTAAAAAAAAAAATCTCTCCCATACTACAACATGGATAAAATCTGAAAATATGCCAAATGAAATAAGTGAGACACAAAACAAATGCTATATAATTTATATGAGGTGCCTGGAACACTCACAGAAAACAAAAAAGTTGTTTGTCAGGGACCAAGGTGCAGGAGAAAAGGAGTTACTATTTTATGGGTAAATTTTCAGCCTAGGATGATGAATAAGTTCTAGACTGATAGTAATGACAGATGCAGCACAATGTCAATTTCCTTAATGCTGGGGAAATACTGAAAAACAGCAAAAATTACTAACTTTATTATGTGTTAAAATATTTTAAACTTAGTTATCTTAATTCAGAGATACTTGTATTCTATAAAGTCAACAATTTTGTTTTTTTCTAATTTTTTGTTTATTTAATTATAATTTTTATTGTTGTTTGGTTGGTTGGTTTTGCTTTGCTTTGTTTCTTTGAGGCAGAGTCTCACTCTGTAGGTCTCGCTGTCCTGGAACTCATGTAGACCAGGCTAGCCTCAAACTCACCTCTGACTCCCAGAGCTAGGAAGGCGTGTGCTTCTATGCCCAGCTAACAGTTTTTAAATTTATACATTAAGGTTAGCTCATATCACAGGCTCAAGTTAAGACACCATACCAGTAAATGTCCATGTTTGTTTGTTTATTATTCATTCATTCTCTCACTCATTTATTCATTTATTTATTGATACAGCATCTCATGCAGCACTGGCTTGCCTCAAACACACTATGTACTCAGCCATAAACTTCTGGTCCTCCTGCCTCCACCTCCCAAATGCAGGAGTGCTACAGATTAAACTTTGTGCTGTTAGGCAAACACTCTACCAACTATAGTCCCAACCCTACTATCAATAATTTTTGGACATTCTCCAGATCATTTCTACACTTAGACAACTTGACAAACCACATTAATCAGCAATATCAGACATCCTTAACAAATCTCCATGAACAAAGAAGCTATACTAAAATACCAAAGAATGTATCTCTTCATCTTCTATGTATTTCTACACACTTAGTGAACACAATACTGAACACATAGTAAAGAATCCTCCAGACAGATTCAATGCAATGCCCAGCAAAATCCCAGCAAAATTCTTCAAAGACCTCGAAAGAACAGTGCTCAACTTCATTTGGAAAAGCAAAAAACCCAGGATAGCCAAAACAATCCTGTACAATAAAAGAACTGGAGGCATCACAATCCCTGACTTCAAACTCTACTACAGAGCTACAGTACTGAAAACAGCCTGGTATTGGCATAAGAACAGACAGGAGGACCAATGGAACCGAATAGAAGACCAGGATATCAATCCACACATCTTCAAACACCTGATCTTTGATAAAGAAGCAAAAAATATCAAATGGAAAAAAGAAAGCATATTTAACAAGTAGTGTTGGCATAACTGGATATCAACATGTAGAAGAA
>NW_026068051.1:1009302-1063399 GCF_014885135.2 Alexandromys fortis | reverse complement strand
GGGAGTAGAGAAAAATGTAGAGCTCAATAAATATCAATAAAAAAATTAAAAACATAAAAGAGAATCCATCCAGTGGCAGAGGCAGGCGGATCTCTGAGTTCAAGGACAGCCTGCTCTACAAGAGCTAGTTCTAGGACAGGCTCTAAAGCTACAGAGAAACCTTGTCTTGAAAAACAAACAAACAAACAAACAAACAAACAAAAGAATCCTTTAGAGAACAACAGAAAATCTGTCTCAAGAAACTAAAACAAATCCTAATGATTCAAGTGCCAGAGCAAAATTCATCAGGGTACAAGTGTTATCGTGTAAAATCAGATTTCCTAAGAACAAATCAGTTGAGAACAACTACAGAAGAGGAAAGTTGGACAGTCTGAAGTAGCTAAGGCAAATTGGCAGTGTATATCCTGATATGGGTGGGTAACTTTGGGACTCTACCATTCACTCACAACTGAGAAGACAATTAGTTCCAGGAGACCACCAAGTATTAGCTAATAACCAACAAACACTAACAAGTTAAGTTAAAGCCCTAAAATCTAGTTGTTAGACAACCACCATGTAATTAGAATCATTTGGACTATGGCCAATCCAAATTAAGGTATGTTCTGAGTCTAAAAAAAACACACAAGATTTCAAAGACCTCACACAAAAACATTAAACTATCTCAATGGTATCTCTTACAGATTTACACTCTAAAATGTATTTTAGGTGCACTGAACTAAGTAAAAAATATTATTAAAATTAGTTTCACTTGATTTAGGCTTTGTATAAATTTTATCTATTGTGCACACACACATCCATCTAAGCCTATCAAACACATTACTAAGCTCAGTTAACAGTCTAACAGAAAAATCAATGTGGTTTACATCTTGTTTCTTTATGCTACCCAAGAAGACACAAAGAAATAACAGTAAAAGAAATACAGCAATGCATGCCTAGAGACCCAGCAATGAGGAACTGTGAAGGATCTTTAGTTCAAATACAGGTGGGGCTATATAAGCATGACACTCAAGATCTCAACAAACAATAAGGATAAAACAAAGCAATACCTCTTACTTCAACTTTTCAGAGGTAGTAAGATATCCAAAGAACAAAGAACATCCTAAACCTATTAACTGCTACTAATTCCATTCCAGCAGAGATTTACATGCCATGGTGCTATTTTTAATTAATTTTGAAGATCAGGAGATAAAGTAAAAGCCTTGTGAAGGAGTAAAGTTTTATTACTGCAATTTAAAGCACATCCTGCTGCCTACTGATTTAATAATAAAAAAAAACCTTGACCAATTGCTTAAATAAAACACTAGAAGCACTATTTTAATAATAAAGACAATACCATCCAAAAGAACTTTCTACAGTGATGAATGCCCCACTTCTGAACTGCCACTATACAGAAAAGGTATTTGAAATGTAGCTTCCTAAACTGAAATATTTTTTTAATTTAATTTCAATATATTGGATCTAAATAGCAAAAAGTAGTTAGTGTTTAGCATATTAAACAGTATAGGCCTATAACATCTGTAAAGAAAAAAACAGCACCCTAATATTCTTTTCTTTCTTTTTTAGGAGATAAGGGGAAGTTATGATGAGATTAATTCTCACTATGTAGTCTAGGTTGATCTTGAACTTCCACCTTCAGTCTCCAGAGTACTGGAATTACAAGAATGTGCCACCATGCTCAGCTTTAATATTCTTTCTTTTTTTAAATATTTATTTATTTATTATGTATACAATATTCTTTCTACGTGTATGCCTACAGGCCAGAAGAGGGCACCAGACCCCATTACTGATGGTTGTGAGCCACCATGTGGTTGCTGGGAATTGAACTCAGGACCTCTGGAATAGCAGGCAATGCTCTTAACCACTGAGCCATCCTCCAGCCCCAGCTTTAATATTCTAATTATAATAATTTGCCACAAATGCATGAGGTAGTCCTCTCCTTCCCCGAAAAACAAAACCAAGAATAATCTTAATCTTTGTGGATCAGGTAAAGGCACCAGATAAGAACATATTGAACCCCAGATTTGATCCTATGTTCTTTTTTGTTTTATCTGTAGTTAGCAACTATTCTATCCTGTATTTATACATGTATACTCATGTGCATGCCACGTGCATATGTTCTTATAATAATCACTCTATGCTGCCTTTTAAAATTGGGGCAACAGATAACTATCGTACATAAAATAAAGATGTCAAAAGCCCAAATTAGCAATTTTTTTCATAAAAATTGATGTATCTACAGCTGAAGATATGGGATAAGATTACAGTATATGTTAAAATTAAATACTAGCTAAAATCAAATACTATCAGATAGAGTGGATCCTACCTGTAAACTCAACATTCTGAACCCTGAAGCATAAGGATCACCACAAATTCTAAATTAGTCTGAGCTACATAGTTATACCAGGTCAATCTGAGCTACAAATTCCATGCTATTGTATATAATCTCATCTACTACTTAGCAAAATCTCTTATGGCAATATACTCCATAAGATGTAAAATTAGTTGTCTCAAACAAGAGTTGCATACCAATATCATTCTATCCTGTATACCTTACTTGAAGCGCATTTAAATCTTGCTAAATTAGGGTTCTGGAGACTGATTCAGTGGGTAAATTTACTTACCATCAAATCTGACATTTCGAGTTCTGTTCCCTGGAGCCACATGATAAAAGGTAAAACTTCCAGAAGATGTTCACTGACCTTTAGGTGTGCTACGTAGCACAAGAAGGCCAACACTCACATATATACAAATGAATAAAGAACTTTTTTGTAATGTTAAGGCAGTACAGTGGGAGCTACCTATAATACCAACTAATAGGAAGGTAAGAAAGTAGATCAGTTAGCCAGGAGTCAAAGGCCATTCTGGACAACACAATGAGACCTGGCTCCCTCCCCCCAAAAATTTTGCCAAATGTACAAACTTAATTGTCCACTTAGCAATATGGTTATAATAAATTCAACATGACAAAAAACTTAACTAAGCACAAACTCAGTAATATTCGTACTTGAGACAGTCTTACTCAGATGCTCAAGCATCACAAGGGTGGGAAGTCACTGGTTCTTATAACATCTATTTGCTTATAATCTTACTAGCAAATTCAGACCCATGTACTACAGAATAGATCTATTTAAGATAAAATGCTAGACATTCTTTCATTCAATCATCTGAAGACTATTTTGTTTTAATGTTTAATTACTCTTACAAATATAAGGGTCCTTTATACCTATTCCCACTGCATCACTAGAAGGTGACTCCATTTTTTGTCACTCAGTTCCTGGAAATTACTAGACAATTGACTACTTCTATGTTCAGATTATCACAAAATGAGAATCTCCCTAGATTTACCATGTGGTGTGTATGCCACAATTCCAACTCCTCCAGAAGCTGACACAGAAGATTCCAAGTTTGAAGCCAACCTGGTAACTTTGAAAGGCATAAAAATAAAAAAGACAACAAAATGCTAGAGATACAACTCAGTGAGGAGAGCACTTGCCTGGTATGAATGCAGCCTGGGTTTGTTCCACAAAGGGAAGAGAGAGACAGACACAGAGATACAAGACAGACATGGGCAGAGACACAGTAGCGTGGGGTGTGTGTTATACATATACAGTACATAAGCAAGCAAAGACATTAGAAGAGGATGTCAGGTGTCGTACTCTATTTCTCTCCATCTTACTCCCTTGACACAGAGTCTCTACTGAATCTAGAGCTAGGCTAGGTAGCCAGGAAGTGCTAGGGGTTCTCCTATCTCTTCCTCCCCACCATACTGTGGTCATAGACCTGTTGCAGATCACAGTTTTTTACTTGGGTGGTAGGATTTCAGCCCAGGTGCAATAAGGACTCTTAGCCACTGAACACTATCTCCAGTCCCAAGAGAATCTCTGTACTGAAAAAGGCAGTCAAGTGTAATGGCATATGCCTGCAATCACTGCACATGGGACTGAGGCAGCATTATGAATCTGAAACCAGCCCAGAGTGGACTGTATAGCAGACTTCATTTTCTTGTTTGTTTTGTTTTTAAAATATAAGAAGATAGGAACTATTTTCTCTTTTGTTAAGGTCAAGTCAGCATAAACATTCCTCCCTGACAACTTCTTTATTCTTTTATAAAATGCTCATACAGGTGAACATCCCTAATCCAAAAGTATCAGATGTTCTGATATCTGAAACTTAAGTTTCCTATGATTTGAAAACCAGCATTTAACTCATTTTTTCTGGTTAAAATCAATTTTATACAACTATGACCACAAGTAATTCAAAACAACACACGGTATTTCCAGTAATGAAAGTTTTAATTTAGCCTCCCTTCTCAACTAGGTAATCCCACGGAAAACCACTAGTGTTCTTGTATAAACAAGTAGAATCTGTGTGATTCATGGAAACCTCCAACTATCAGTAGTATTGCCAATTATTAGCAATCATGTAAGAGAGATTTTCCTAAGAAAGATAAAGACATTTCCAGTATTTGCATGGCTAAATGAGCACATTCATTTCCCTCTCTACACTCATGAAACCTCTTCCATATCTAGATACTAGAGACATGGAGAACGGCAGATAGAAACAGAATCTGAGGAGCTAACATGGTGAAAATTGTAGTTTACTTAGTAGATAAAGGTAAAATGCAAACTAAACCAAACCAAAAAGGCTCAGAAGTCGAAAGCATTGGTATGTATCTGAACGCAAGAGTGTAATGTATAACTGAAAACAAAAGTAATGAAAATTCAAAAGTTGGACTCAGAAACTGATTTTATAATCTTCTAATAATTTTTTAAAAGATTGATTTAAGCCAGGTATGGGTGATGCACTTTAAACCTAGCACTTAGGAGACAGAGCAGATTAGATCTCTTATAAGCTGTAGGCTAGCTTGGTCTACATTAGTGAGTTCCAGAGCAGCTGAATTACAAAGAGACCCTGCTTCAAAAACAAACCAACAAAGATGTACTTTATTTTGTATGGTGTTTTGCCTGCATATATGTATGCACACCACTTGCTGTACTAAGCACCCACGGCCTGGGAAGTCCAGAAGAGGGCAAAGAGGGCATCAAATCCCCTCCAACTGGAGTTTCAGATGGGTTTCAGTCACTGTGTAGGTGAATTGGGAACTGAACCTGGGTCCTCTACAAGAGCAGTAAGTGTTCTCAAGTACTGAGCTCCCTCCCCCCACCTCTCAGAACAGACTGGCAAAGCTAAAGAGAACTATTTAAAATAAATTAAGTACAAATATAAACTATCTAAATGAACTCTCTCAACTTCCAGCAATCTACAAGAAAGAGATTACTAATCTTCTATAG
Source organism: Alexandromys fortis (assembly GCF_014885135.2). NCBI lineage: Eukaryota > Metazoa > Chordata > Mammalia > Rodentia > Cricetidae > Alexandromys > Alexandromys fortis. The sequence goes on along the minus strand of NW_026068051.1, from coordinate 1,058,108 downwards.
ATTCTACAGTAAGCTATTATTACAAGTGAACTGTAAGATAAGATAAAATACAATATAGACATTCGGGATTTCAAAAGTACTGCTTCCCATGCACCCTTTTCAAAAAAAAAATTATTGATGAACGACCATCACCAGAACAGAAATAACAACAGAAGTTTGAGGGAGATGGCTTAGCAGTTAAAGTACCTGCAGCAAAAGCAAAAGGAACAGGGACTCCACAGCCTCCAGAACGCACACACCTGCCCCGTAATGTCAGTGATTCTAACTTAGGGAGTTATACTTGTGCAGCAAGCTTTCAACCCACTTTTCTTCTTGTAAGTTCAGAGTAGTAATGCTTCTAAAAAACAGCTACTTGCTTCTCTCAGTATAAATAATGTACTCCCGGTTTCCAGAAAGGAATTAGCTTCTGACAGTCAATGCTCCTTATTTCCTATTTCCCTTCCATTTCCTGCCTGCAATCTTCTGTACAATGGGAAGGCCAATACCAAGAGAGACCGCAGGGTTGGGGAGGGGGCGAAAAGTGGTAGAACAGAAAAATCTGAGTCCCTACAATGGTTTGGTAATTGTATCTTCCTATAACCTCAAAGAATGCATCCCTAACTTTTACAATTATTTTGTTAACAATGAAGATTTGTCAGGGTTGGGGATACAACTCAGTTGGTAGAGAGCTTATGCAAGAACCTGAATTTTGACCCCCACCACTTCATAAAACTGGGTACAGTAGCACATGCTATGATCCCGGCCTTGGAAGTAGAAATAAGAATGTTGTATATACTCAGCTGCACAGTAAGCTCAAGGCTAGCCTGGGCTATGAGAGTCCTGGTTTTTTAAAAAAACAAAACTAACAAAAAAAATGGTTTAAAAATAAAAGGAGTCTGGTAATTTTCACAGTAAAAAAAAGGGGGGGGCTTTTATTTTTCCAGGCTTATGAACCCATCTACTAAAAAACAACTTCAGACATACAGGGAAAAAAAATCCATATGAAATGACAGCTCCTGAAACCTAGAAAAAGAACTCCAGCCAACTAAAGAATGTGAAGAGTGGGAGAAACAGACTTCCCCAGGGAAGAGCACAACTAGTTATCCAATACCAAATGGTCAGCCCTGAAGACATACATACATGAAACATACAGACTGAGCAGACTACATTAACATTTTTTAATGCACACACACACACACAAACAACAATTAAAGAAAAAGAGTCCATGAATTTAAATGACAGCAAGAGAAGATCTCTGTGAATTCGTGGCCAGTCTGGTCTACAGAAGGAGCTACACATAGAGACCTTGTCTCGAGAAAACCAAATAAATAAATAAATAAATAAATAAATAAATAATAAATTTAAAAGAATAAGGAATTTGGAGACTAGAGATGGCTCAGAAGAACACTAGCTGCTCTTGCATAGGACCTAGGTTCCACTCACACCTCCCACATGGCAGCTCACAACCATCTTTAACCCTAATTCCAAAGGATCCAAACCCTTCTTCTGGGCTTCTCAGGCATCAGGTGCTCATATGCTATATAAACATGGCAGACAATCCATTCATACAAATGAAATAAAAATAAGTAAATCTTTAAAAATTAAATGGGGAGGTGATAAGGGTCAACCCTTCACAAAACAAATCCGAGATCAAGAGTTCAAGATCAGCCTAGTCTATGACTCAAGCTCCAACCCAGACAGGGCCACAGAGTGATATATTGTCTCAAAAAGACAACCCCCCTCAAAAAAAAAGGAAGGAAAGATAAAAGAAAAAAAAGAAAATCACTTATAGTTTATTCCCATTGCAAGAAAAATTTTGTTTTGTTTTTTGTTTGTTTTTTTCCGAGACTGTTTCTCTGTAGCTTTGAAGCCTGTCCTGGAAATAGCTCTTATAAACCAGGCTGGCCTCAAACTCAGAGATCCATCTACTTCCACTTCCCAAGTGCTGGGATTAAAGGTGTGCGCCACCACCGCCCAGCCCACAAGAAAAATTCTTAAGCAGTTAAAGAAAATGGATACTTATGAGTATTTGCCAACGTTAATTCAGAACATTTCTGTAAGATATTAACTCATTTTATTAAACATCTCATAAAATTAACAAACATCAATTATCAAAAGAGGCAAGTAAGATGGCTTACCTTTTATTTATAGGTTTTTCATCTTTCTCATACGGTTTTACAAACCACTTGCCGATTCGTACAAAGTTTCTGTTCATTAAACACCTCTCCAACAGATTGTGAACTGCCTTGAAAAGCAGAGTACGGCATTCATAGGAAAGGCCATTCTCCCACACTCCTTCTTCCTCTTCTACAGAAAACAGTGAAGTAAAAAGTACACAAGTGAGACTATGTCTACTCAGAGAGAACTAAAACATTTGATAGATCAATGTCTATATCCACAGCCTTTACCTCAGAATGCAGAGCTGCAATCTTTCCATCTCTCAATCTGTATGTGTGGGTGTAGTGCTGGTAGTTTTCTTGTTTGTTTGTTTGACTGACTGACTGTTTTTGAGAGAGTCTCACATGGTCTGGAACGCACTATGTAGCCCAGGCTGGTCTGGTGCCTCATTGCAATCCTGCCTCTACTTTCTGATTGCTGGGCTAACAAACCAGTGCCACTATACTTGGTGTTAAACATCTTTAAACATCGAAACATCAGCTTTCCAAGATATTCTACAAAATATAAAATGCCTAGGCACTCTACAAAACTGCCTAAAAATTATTCGCCACAATATAAAATATGGTAATATAATAAACATAACTTGTTTTCTGTATTTTAAAAAGGGTATTTGATTTGCTTGTAAAACCTGGAAAATGTTAAACATAACATTATAATGCCTGTTTCTAAACTGGCTACTTGTTACTTTGTCCTAATTCCTCTAATCATTTAACCTGAAAGGGGGGGGGGGGAATCTAGCCAGTTAATAATTAAACTCAGACTATTTCATGACCATCAGCATTCTAATCTATGACTCAACTACAAAACTAAGTGACAAATACAAAGAGAGTTGCTGCCACTACGTCTTAACGAGCAATGTGCTAATTATCAGACTAGATCTCATTTCAATGACTCACATGATTATTCAATATAGGAGAAAAATATAAAGACTCAGATTTTTAAATGGTGTATCAGTCATATGAAGTAATGCTCTTAAATGACTACACAGCTTCAAATTCCCCGCTAAATCTATTAGTCACTCCAAGTTAACTTGTAAGGTAGGGGACAGAAATCAGTCATTGGTAAGTCTCAGTTCAAAGAACAAAATTCACTCTTTCATCTATCACAAAATATTCAGTAAGAGTAACAAATAATGATAAATACCACTTTGGCAGCTTACATTTTATTTTAAATTATTAGTCCAAATTTAATCAAGGATCTTCTAATAAACTTTATCTTTATATAACCTTTTCTTTTCTTTTTGACCCAGCTAGCCTGGGGCTAACTACATAGACCAAGCCGGCCTTGAACTCTCAGCAATCCTGTCTCAGTCTTCCAGTACTTAGTGCTTGGATTATATATGTATGAGCTGCCACGCCCAGTTATAAACATTTTCTACTTATGTATCATCATCTTTTTCCTCCCTTGAGACAGGAGCTGGCTCTGTAAGGCAGGCCTTGATCTCATGATCTTCCACCTCTCAAGTACTGGTTACAGGCCTGTGCCACCATGTCTGGCTTCCATTCAATTTTCAACACACACACAGACACACACACACAGACACACACACAGACACGCACACACAAATATTTCTCACTTCACAAACATACATACTGAATCCATAAAAAAATGAAGTTTACTATGAACTGTTGAATAAGAACAGAGAGATACTAAGAGTGACAGTTTATATACAGAATGTCTTACAACAAGTGGACAGAATAAACATTAACTAAAACTATAATGACAGTGGACTTTAACTGCACTAGAAACTGCACTACAAAGGTTAATGCTGATTTTATGTTTTCTTTCAAGTGTTCTTTCCTAACTCATTGTCAGGTCTTTCAAAGCAACTAATACAGTTCCTCTACAGAAAAGCAAAGGAAAATGGCAATACTTTAAGGGTTAAAATAAAGTAATTTAAGTAGAAAAACTTCACATTCAGTTATGTTAGAAATACTTATCTACTTCCACTTAAAGCTAAAATACTTATGGGTTTCATCTTATTAAAAAGATATTCTCTTAGAGAAAAGGAACTGGCACACAATGATTTCACTTATTAAAGGTCTAGATAGCAAGCATATGTATGAGCTGATGAGACAAAAAAAAAAAGGAACCATCTTTTAGCTTAATCAGCTCCTGATTTCAAAGTCAAATAGCTTCATTATAAGTTTTACTTCAAATTATGACAATAGTAATAGAAATACACATGTTCCTAATTCCAAAAGAAATGTGTCAGGAACTGCTCCCAATTCTCTACCTGTTCAATGTTCTGTATTAGCTGACACCTAAAATCCCTAAATTCTAAACAACACAAAGGTTGTAACATTTGCATTATATAAGTAGCCATTATCAAAACATATTCCCTAACTACTCCTAAGTTTTAATAGGAAGACATAGATATACAGTTACTTCCGCACACAACTAAGCTACAAGTTCAAATAAATTATTCATTTAAAGCTTAAGAATAATTTACCTTCTTCCTACAGTTTAAAACAAGAGCATTAAATACAAAGTTCCTAATCACTAAGTCAATAAAATGGCTCAGCAAGTAAAGGTACTTGCCACCAAGCCTAACTGGGTTTGAACCCAAGACTCGTGTGGTATAAGACAAGAATGGACTCCCACAAGCCGTCCTCTGACCTCCACATGTGTGCCATGACACTTGTACATAAAATAATGAATGTAATTTTTTTTGTTTGTTTTTCAGAACGGTTTTTCTGTAGCTTTGGAGCCTGTCCTGGAACTCACTCTGTAGTCCAGGCTGGCCTCGAACTCACTGAGACCCACCTGCCTCTGCCTCCCAAGTGCTGAGATTAAAGGCATGCACCACCACCACCCGGCTATAATTTAAATATTTAAAAAAAAAAAAGACTGTTTAACAGATTTATGAACTGTCTGAAAGCTTAAAACAAAAATCTTTAGACTAGCAAAAATTATAGTTCTTTATAAATTTTTACATAAAATATTTTTACATAAATTTTTTTTACATAAACATATTTTTAAAAATTAATTTCGGCTAAACCTAAGCTAAGAATACCAAAATGTGGTTTAGAAGTAGTCAGGGCCGGCAAGATAGTGCAGTGGGTAAAAGTGCTTGCTGAGTTCAATCCTCAGAACTCATATAAAGTTGGAAAGAAAAACAATTCCAATTTTTTTCTGACCTCCACATGTGTGCCACGGCATGTGTGCCCTACCTACACACACACACACACACACACACACATCAATATTAAAAAGAGAAAAGCAGTATTAATTTCCAAGGATTTCTCTCATGGCTGAAACTTTTCTCTAAAGAAACTCAACATGTGGGGCTGGAGAGATGGCTCAGAGGTTAAGAGCACTGACTGCTCTTCCTGAGGTCCTGAGTTCAATTCCCGGCAACCACATGGTGGCTCACAACCATCTGTAATGAGATCTGGTGCCCTCTTCTGGCCTGCAGGCATACATGGAGGCTGAACACTGTATACGTAATAAATAAATTAATCTAAAAAAAAAAAAAAGAAACTCAACATGAACTCAATGCTTTCTGGAGTCTCTTGTCCCAAATGCTCAGAATTCTCACTAATACAAACAGACCTTCTTAGAGCAAGGAATATCTACACAGTAAGCAACCAAGTAACTATTTCATTGCTAAAGAAATAATAATGCCTAGTAAAACTCAATGAAAAGTCTAAAAAATTTGGGTTGTTTTAGGAGGAATGTCACTTAGAAACAAAAGGTATATTGAGCCAAGTTTCTAATATTCTGATGTTGTGAAAATGAAAAGTATGTTCTACACACTGTACTCAGATATGAGAAGTGAAGGGCAGAACCAATCACCTAAGAAAGTAATATGTGTCTCTTATCTTACACTAATTATAAGCTCCTTGAATTTCAACTCCAACATTTTAACCAGGAAACAAAGGAGTAGGAAATACACGTCAAGCTTTAGCAGGCACTTTAAACTTAACCAGAGCCTAATGGAAAAAGATCTGCTTAATGCATTTAAATAAATGTTTTCTTTCCCTTGTATCTTTAATCCCCAGAGAAAACAAAGTTTCTATTCTGTTTCTAGTACTTTTCCATTACTATTGGTATTACTAGAATTCTTAACCAGTGTTACTTGAAAAATTTTACAAATTATTTGTAAAATGTAACACAAAAGTTCAAACGCTAAAATCTGATTAACAATCTGATTAACTTATGCTTCCCTGAGAAGAGATTATAGTGGTGCCAAAGGATGTCATAGGTCATCAAAATAATTATAAATGGGGGGGGGAAATCAGCATAAAAAGCTGATACAATCAGTACTCAATATTTTCTTCAAAAAACGACATCCTTAAATATCTCCATGGTGATCAGCTGATTTTTTAAAAAGGCATCATTCCCTTTAATTTTGCGAAACAGCTAAAATGCAACATATGCCAATAAATAAGGAATGACTCAAAAATCAGCATGTTAGAAAACAGTACAGATTTCTTGAAAAAAATCAACATGTCTAGATCAGTGTTTCTCTTAATAATTATTTTCCATTCATAACTCATTAAGTCAACAAATATTACTGCCTTAAGCTGTAGCATCAGTCACTTAGAGCAAAACTTGGAAATTTATTTAAAACAATTTAACATGGTGATTGTTATATCTGATATGATCAAAAAGATAACACGTTGTTGCCCTAAAAGATGATACTATCACACAGCATACAGCAAATGAAGTCATCACTCATAAGACCAGCCAATACAAAGAAACAGGATAGTTTACAGAATTTAAAACAAAGACAGAAATGAATTAACTCTCCTCAGCAAGGCTTAGCTGTTTTCATGTTTATCAGCTCTGCTAAAAGCTGCCCTTAAGGTTAAAGTCCACTACAATTACTATCCTCTGATAAAAGCATCCAAAAATGAAATCTGGAACAATGACCCACTTAAGCAGCATGAATTTTGATGAGACTCTAGTAGAAGGAAACTATTTGGATATGTTGCTAAACTCCAGTATAGAGACCTCGAAAACCACAAGAAAGAACAAATATTTTTAAGCCTTGATTCAGTATAATTTTAACTTTAAGGAATCAAAGTTTCATCTCTCAAAGTTTTTTTCTCAAAGTTTTATCATAATCGACCTCATGTTTTTTTAAGACAATTTTGAGAGAGGGAATTGTTTGGTTTTTAAGAATAAAAACCAATGGCAGCAATAAAATTCCAAATCTGAGGACACATTAAAAAGACACAGCAATGAAACTGAAATAACCTTGCTTTTTAAACCAGTGAACGACCTACCTGTAAGAGTCAACCAACCGTACCCACTGGAGACCTGACAGGAGGAGGACCAGGGAGCTAAGATTTTCCTTCCACCACCAACTTTAAATCCCTGTCACTTATTATCACAAAACTTCAAAACAACAAATAAAACTGTAACCAAAAAGTTCTTGCCCGATTCTTTTTCTACCAAAATAAACCAGTATGGATTCAACTGTCCATTGTCCTAGTACTAGAATTAAAACAACTCATATTCTTGGCTTTGAAAGTCAAGGGATGTTTTTGAACAAATGTCTTTCTGGAATATTATACTTAAGCTAATATTAATGAGCACAAATCCTTATCAAAAAACTAGTCTTTCCCAAATTACTTTGCAAAACAGTATCAAGTACTACTGCTGTAAAATAAGCAAAAGTTAAAAATGTGGAATAGACTGGTATGTTTTATTTCTTTTCATCAATTAAACTTAAGATGGTAGCCCAAACATGTGCTGAATGCTATGGGACAGAAGAAAAGGTGAAATTTAACATATGTACTACGAAGCCTGACCAGAGTCTAGACTCTTCAGAACTGTCAAATCATGAAAAGGGAGCATAGAAGGTTCCCTAAGAAACCGTCTCGGTCTAGAAGAGCAAAAAGTGAGAGGGCAAGTAAATATCATGCAGCAACCTAGACTGGATTCTAAAAACAACAGAAAAAAGAGAGGTAAATAAAAAAGAAAACCAAGTGAAGTAAATAAACGTTTTAATATCATTAACAATATTGATTTGTGAGTTGTGGAAAAATCCAACATTCTGATATTAAGAATAAAGAAAGTTAACTGAGAATGCATAGCCACACTCTACACTATCCTGCCAACTTTTGTAAATCTAAAATTACCCAAAATAAAATTCTTAAAAACAGTTGTAAATGAGACAAAGTATATAAAGGGACCACTCTCTGTGGTTTTGTTATTAAACATGTTAATGAAAAAACAATTCAGAGAATTTTAACCTTTACAAAATAAATGCCTTCGACTAGTCCTACCCCCAGTAAGGAGGACAATATTACCATAATCACAGATACTTTGGTAACAAGAAGTAGTAGGTGTTGAACCAAACAGAAGGATACTGCCTGAGAAGCAGGCTAAGCCAAATTAACTAGCAGCTTAGTTACCACCTGCGCCCTTCCTGGTCCTCTCTCCTCACTGCTACACCTCCACTTGGAGCTCAGGACTGCCTCCTGCAGCTGATGCCAATCCTACTGTCCAGCTGCTCTCTTCTCAGGGGAGCTTAAAAGAAGGGAACCGAGTGCCACAGATGGGAAGAAATGAAAAGGGGGTTAGCTAGAGCACAGAGGCGCACTAATTACCCCAAAAGGGAGGCAGACGGCGTCCCTGGAGCAAAGAAAGGGCAAGACAAATATACTCCATCTGAAAAGACCTTATTCTTTAAGATATGTCTGACTTAAGTAACATTCTTAAGTAAATGACAGGTTAAAAAGAAGCTAAAACATTAAACAAATATCACTGACTTTGTAAATCAAGAGTTCAGAGCACTAAACTTACTCTTTGGATTTCTTCCACTTTGATAAAAATGTTTAGTTATTCAATAGCATTCAGCAAAAACTGACAGCAATGAAAATTTGATATTCAAAAATACTTTCATCATATTCACAGATCAGTATCTGTATTAGAGTGCAGGTACTGTCATTTTAAAATTATGCTAAAATAAAAGTTGAGAGGAAAAATTTAAACTCTAACCAAGTTTTGCTTGAAAAAACACGCCTGATAACCTAAAATCCGAAAGAATAATAGCTAGTGTTTTAACAACATACACTCAAACAGCTGACAATCTACATTAATAGGCTTTTAATTTTCAAAACATTAGTCTCACTGTGCTAAAACTAAATACTATGCATTTAAACTTATCTTTGATTCCAAAAATATTTCACAGAAAGGTTTGTTCAAGGCTGTGCAGGGCATTATACACCTGTCTCACCAGCACTGGGGAGGACTGCTCTAAATACAAGGCAACACAACCAAACTCAGTCTCAAATAAAAAAGCATGTTCAGATGCTGTGCCAACTTTATCAAGAAGACCAAAACCCATGAGTAGACTTACAATAGTTATGTGATTTTTTGTGGTGCTAGGGTTCAAAGTCAAACACTCTGAGCAACATTATAATTTTAACACTGATTGTGCTTGCTTTAAATTTTCAATTTAACAAGTTTCTAAGCAGTCTATCAACATTTTAATAATGATCCAGGGGTAAAGGTCAACAGTAGAGCACTTGTCTAACCTATACACACAGCCCTAAACTCAATATTCAGCACTTAAGACAAAAACAACCGACAAACATTTTAATGAGTTGACTGCATGCATCATTTCAAAGTTTAAAACAACTCTCACCTAGGTCGATGAAAGAAAAAGGGAAGTTGGTATGCCTGGCTTTTAGCAGAAGCAAAGAGCATCATCCTGTTGAAAGCACTAAGGATATTCTGATACATATACAGACACATTACGTATGCACTTAACAGATATATACTCATATCTTTTTACTATCTGCAACTATATTAAGATAGATGTAGCATGATCCTAGCATTGAAAAGTGAAGGCAGGAGGATAAGGAGTTCAATAGACTGTGTATAACACTATCTCAAAACAAACAAAATAACAAATACATGGTAATAGAACTAAGGACTCAGTTCTTCACTAAGCATCCTGGGAAAGCTAGAATGCTCTGCCATAAAACAACTGCACCACTCAACACTGAAGAAAGCACCTATTAAAAACAAAAAGTAATTTAAAAATATAACACATATGTAAGAACATATATGTTGACCTTAGAAAGTATTAGCTCAAAATAGAGCTATCTGGAGCCTGGTCTGATGGCACACACCTGTAACCCCAGCAGGAAACAGAAGAGTAAGAGTTCAAGGCCAGTCTTGACTACACAGTAAGTTCAAGACCAGCCAGGGCTACATGACACCTGGATTTTATTTTGTGCAAAATAAAACAGATCTTACAGTTCAAAACCAGAAACCACAGAGTACTAACTTTCATACAAGAAAGTTTTTCAAATGGCCTAAGGAGCAGCAGAGATGGCTCCGGGGGTAAAAGCACAGCCAGTCTGAGTTCGATTTCCAGCACCCACATAAAAAAAACAGATGTAGCAGTGCATGTGTAACCCCAGCACTCCCTCAGAAAGATGGGAAGCAGAGACTACAGAACTGCTCAGAACTAAAGGGTCAGCTAGCTTGATAAAAGCTTCATAATAGCAGAAACAATCTGTCTCAACAAGGTGGAAGGAGAAAAAGGACTCCCAAAGAGTTGTCCTCTGACCTCTGCACACATTGTGGTACACATATATCACACCCACATGCCCTCCTCACACACAAAATTTTAAAGAACTTTTAAAAAAAAATTCAATTTAACTGTCAAAAATCATACCAAGCTAGAACTTGGTTCCCTCAAGTATATCACTAAAAAATTTGCTTACACTGAGTTTAAAGTAAACGTAACTTCGGTAATTTAATGAAGGTCTATAGTTTCTTTCTAAAGTACATTTGGCCCTAAAAGTTAAGAAAATAGAATAATACTGATGTGCTCAAAATAAACTACCTTTCAGATTAATGACCATTGTCCTATAAAAGTTAAATAAGGTGGCACTTGTCTCATTTAATATAATCTTTGATGAAGCAGTATCTAATAAGAACCACTTTGCCCCTTAAAAAATACACAAAATAGTTCCAGGACAGGCTCCAAAACCACAGAGAAACCCTGTCTCGAAAAATCAAAAAAAAAAAAAAAACCACACAAACAAACAAAAAAACCGCATATGGTTCCCTGGGTTAATAAATAATAAATAATATACAAATAACAATATACTTTTGAAAAATATGCCAGATAAAGTTACGTTTCGAGAACCATCCACAGTGTCTCAGAAAAGAGAACAGGGTAAGACAGACTCAAAGGTAAGTTACACTTGGCTTCAAAAGTATTACGTAACTATGAAAAGGCTTCCAAATCTCATTTTTCTCAGGTTAATGAAAATGCTTTCCCTAGGTACAAACTGCCAATGAGAAATGAAGGAAGAAAGCTGGATGGCGGAAGAAGAAAGTATTTCAAAGCTTAAGTCTCCCATAATACACGTGAATGATTTATGTAAAATAAAACAATCATGGTGAAATAAAACATTGAAACTGTTCTTACAGTTTCACATTGACAAGGCTGTGCACATACTAACACCATAATCTATAATCCCAAAGACATTTTGGGAAAAGTGTACAATGTTGTTAAGTCACATTTAAAAATAAACTGCTTTTACCTGATAAGTCATGGTGAATAAGGTCAGCAAAATTGGGATCTTTACCCCACCAAAATATCCACAATTCTCTTCTTCCAGGTCTTTGATCTCGCCGCCAAACAGCAAGTACGTCTGCCTTAAGGCATCGACTAAAACTACTCAGAATGGGGTCTTCTTCTGTCACCGGAAACAGAACAGGGGCAGAAGGTGGACCTTGCCATACGTATCTTTTCCACTTAATCCCTGTTAAGTCGGCCTAACGGAAAGAAAACATGATTTCTATATCATTGCACATTCATTGAAGTAAAAAAAAAATTTCACTATAAAGTCCCTGATTAATTAAAACAGCACTACTTTCAAAGCATTCTTAAGATACTGAGAGTATGACCAAAACAAAGAAAAAACACTATGCAAATAATTCTAATACTTCAACCAGCAAGGACTTAAGGAAAAGAACACAAAACAGTTTTAAAATACCACTGAATAGCACATCTATAATACATACAATATCCCCGAACTTAGTAAGTGAAGCGATGATGTTAAACGTGTACTTCAGTACTGCACATTATAAGACTACCTTTCCTGTCTGTCCTATGTTCTTTTCTAACTGGTCAGTCACATTTGTTCTTTGGTGACCTGAAAAATTAAAGACCCTCGCTCCAAGTCTGTAAGAAGTCGCGGTTCTAACAAGAAGACATCTGAACAATTTTCTAAAGAAAAAAAAAAAAGCCTGTTAGTTCTTCACAAGCACACATCTTTAGGAAAAGAACTACTTCCAAGGAGCTGTCAGATTTGTGCTAATCTATCTTCAAAGAACCAAAGTGCCAAAAATAGATGGAGTTGGGGAAGACAGAAACGTTAAACCTGCTGCACATATTACTACATGGGAAGAGAAGCTGATTAGTGGACACTGTCGAGAAAACCAGTATATTCTGCGAGGCAGAAGTTCGTTAAAGATCCCCATTTACCATCGGGAAAGAAATTCAACAAAGGAAATTCTGCAATTCTTTATTCTAACTTAGATGACAGAAAGCATAAGGTGCCAAAAATGAAACTGCTGATACATGACTGGCAGTTTACGCCTGCCAACTAGTTATGCTCCACCCACTTAATTCACCTACCTATGATAGACTTAATACTTCTCATCGCGCAGGGAAAAATGAAAGAGTCACTCCAACTTAAAATCATTGAAAAGCTCAGCTATCGCTAATTAAGGACTAGATATTTGCAACAGTTGGTACTTTTGAGAAAAGTCTTAAAAACTATTGGATATTACCCAACTGGTGCCAACCTACACAGTAGAACATTCCTACATCCAGCGTCCCCAGACTCTTTAGTTCACTAAAAGGAGCAGCCAGCTCAAAACATTCTTAAAACGTAAGCAAAACAGACAAATATAGAACGTTTAGTGCGAAACCACAGTCCCTCCTCCATGAGCCCCTCCACTCTCACAAAAACATAATGTTCTAATAAAAGCAGGACGGCTAAAAATTGTCAAAATGGCAAAATGTTTTCAAAGTTTCAAAAGAAAACATATGAACACTGTTTTTACACGAAGATCTGAAGTCACCCAGAAGGAAACTACCCGTGTTTGTTTAACTTATAAAACCAAGAGGGCTTTAATACCTAAGTTCTGAGGGGTCCTGTTTAAAGAGAAGCCCAATTAGCAGGGAAAAGCATAAAAGGGAGTGAAGTAGGGGCAGTCACGGAAAAGTGTGAAAAGGGGATACACTGTTCGATACGGGGGGGGGGGGGGAGCAAGAAACACATAAGAAAATATTACTGTCCGGCCAGATAAGAAACCCAAGTTAAGGACAAGATTACGATGGGGGGGGGGGGAAAAAAGAGTCCAAGACAAGACACAAGAGGGGGAAAGCCAAGACTCTTCCAAGCGGAGTCCTGGCCGGTAGGTGAGCGGACGCTGTCTCCCGGGGAGGCCGACTCCGGCGGGGCCTAGCCGGGGGACACCGGCAACTGGAGGAGCCTCGGACCCCCTCCCCCACGGCCCAAGGGCGCCCGGCGCGGCCCCCTCCCCCACCGCCCGCGGCCCCCGCACTCACCAGGCAGAAGAGGTTACAGTGACAATCTTCCAGGCTGGCCCCGTTCGACACGAAGGAGGAACTCATCGTCCCTCACAGCAGCCGCCGCCGGCGCCACAACCCACCATCCGCCATTACCGCCGCCTCCGACCAGAGAGAGAAACACAGACACCGGGGAGGGCGGGGGGCGGTGGGGAGGAGGCCGCCGGGCCGCCCGCCCTCCCCGCCGCCCCCCGGCGCCGCCGCGGCCCCCGCCGCCCGGAGGCACCCAGCCGCCCGGGGCCGAGGCCGCAGGCGGGAGGGCCGCGCCGCGCTCGGCCGGCCGCCGGGACTGCGGAGCCTGCGGACGCGCGTCCCTCTCCGGAGCGGACGGGAAGGGATGTCTCCCTTCCACCCGAAAAATAAAAAATAAAAAAGATTAAAAAAATAAAAAAACAAAAATCAAAATTTTAGTCACACTGATAAATAGAGCCCGAGTCCGAGCGGGCCGAGCCCTGAAGCCCGGGAGGGTTCTCCCCGGCCCGGGGGCGCCCGCCGAGGGGCGGGAAGGGCGAGGAGCGGTGGAGCAGCCCGGGCCCCCGGCCCGACAGCGGCGATGTCCTTAAGCCCAGAGTCTCCTCGGCGGCGGAGGTGGTGGCGGTGTCTGAGGGCTCAGTCCATTCTCCGGCTGCGTCCTCGTGTTGTCCCTGGGCCAAGCCTGCCTAACGTCTGCTCTCCTGCCGCCTCACCGCCTGGACGCCGTAGTCTCCCCCATTTTGTGGGCCCAGCGGGCGGTGTTTTTCCCCCTTTAATCCGAATTCACGGGTTTTCCCTTCGCTTTAATGGCGGCCACAGGGACCAGCTCGCCCTCTCTGCTCGCCCATTGGCCGCCGCGGGGTCACGTGGGCCCGGGCTCCGTGGGGAGGGGGAGAGAGAAGGCAGTGAGGGAGGGTAGGGAAGCTTTCCGAGCCCCGGGGATCGGGCAGCCGGCTGGTGGCTACTGAGATGGCGCCATCTGCTGGATGCCCCGGTTAAGATGACCGCGGCTTGGCCCTAGCTTTCTCCTGGCTGGAGAATGTGCAGAACAGGAAGGTTCACTTCAAAATCGACGAGAATTACTTGGAAATCAGTTTGAATTCTTTGGAAGAGAAAGTTGGCAATGACAACAACAACAACAACAAAAATTTCCAATGCATTCTCATTTATTCCATAAGGCCGCGGGGGCAAAGAGCAAAAAACTCTTGTTGGATAGAGATCAGCTTCAGCTGCTCTTTTTTTTAAGAGTTATAATAATGAGGTAAAAAGGAAACAATATTGCCTTGTGGTTAATAAACTAGGAATAAAGTTCTGCTGTAAGGGATTCGAAGCTAGAGCAGGTCTTTTACCTCCTTGTGACTCAGTTTCCTCATCTGTAAAATGAAACAAACTTCATATTTGCTACATGATGCGTTAATGCAACCTGAGTTCCCACCCCGTGACTGGTGCAGATAGCAAGCGCTGTAAAGACATACATTACTGTGTTACCATCATTACTTTATTTGGTTACTTCGAGGAGCAAGTGAACTCTAAGAGTGAGAAACATGAGAATTGGGACTTTGCTTATAGCCGTCCATTGCCTTAAAATGTTCCTAGCACGCAGTAGGCGCTGATATTTGAAAACTTACAAACAAATGATAACATGAACTACATATGTTAGTTCCCTTCCCAAACAATTCTGGGCTGGTGTAGACTTTAGTGTAAGAGTTCAAAATTTTTTCCTTGATCGCTTTAAAAGGATTATAGGATGGAAAGCGGGAAGGAGAGAGGGAGGGTAAGAGAAAAGACTGTTTAAAACTTAAAGACACACAAGGCATGGTGGCGCACGCCTTTAATCCCAGCCTTGGGGAGGCAGAGGCAGGGGGGATCTCTGAGTTTGAAACCATCCTGGTCTATAGATCAAGCTTTTTTTGTTTTTTTGTTTTTTGTTTTTTGTTTTTTTTTTTTTTTTGTTTTTCGAGACAGGGTTTCTCTGTGGCTTTGGAGCCTGTCCTGGAACTAGCTCTTGTAGACCAGGCTGGCCTCGAACTCACAGAGATCCACCTCTGCCTCCCAAGTGCTGGGATTAAAGGCATGGGCCACCATCGCCCGGCTTATAGATCAAGCTTTAAGACTACATAGTGAGACCCTGTCTCAAGAAGAAAAGAGACAAGAGGAACTACCATAATTTTGTCATAATTATCTCTGTAAAATAGTGGATTCTTCAAGATTACTTTTTGAGCCACAGAATGAAATTTTCACCAGGCGGTGGTGGCGCATGCCTTTAATCCCAGCACTCGGAAGGCAGAGGCAAAAGGATCTCTGTGAGTTCGAGGCCAGCCTGGTCTGCAGAGCGAGTTCCAGGACAGACTCCAAAGTTACGTAGAGAAACCTTGTCTCAAAAACAAAAACAAAAACAAAAACAAAAACAAAAACAAAAAAAAAAAGAGGAGGAGGAGGAAGAAGAGAAAAGAAAAGAAAAGAAAAGAAAAGAAAAGAAAAGAAAAGAAAAGAAAAGAAAGGTATTCTTCATTCATCTCTTCATCCATCCACGCTACGCTGATTAAAAGCTGAGATCCTGAAGCCAAAAACTTGCAGAAAATGTTCTGTCACTTGCCAATTGACCTTAGATCAAATTTGACCTTAAATCAAATTAGTTTATCATAAATCAGGGATAATAAAAGTAGTTTTCTCCCAAAATGCTTGATGAAGTAATGCTGGTCGTAAGTGCTTGCCCCAGTGCATCCTTAATCACATTAATGCTAACCATTAATAAAATTCTAAAACCATGGCTCGGTGGTGGCACACATCTGCAATCTCTGTGGTTGGGAGGCTGAGACAGGAAGGCCAAGAGTTCAAGACCAGCCTGGGGTAGTGACAAGACTTCTCAAACAAAAAGAAAAGAAGAAGAAATTTTTTGAGTATTTGCCAGTTCCTCGGGATTTCTAGGGAGGCGATAAAAGGCATCTGTCCTACAGAACGGGATAAAAGGCGGTGACCTGAACAAGACGCGCATCAGCTGTGACACACCAAGAGCACTGGAGGAGGAGGATCCAAGTCGAGAGGATGTCATCAAGTAGGCAGCATTCAAAATCAGATTGGAAGGATAAAATGAATTCTTATAAAGCTCTTTGAAGCAGTTAAATCTTATTAAACCCAATTCAGATCCAAAGGCCACATATCAAAGTCAATTATACAACCAGGACTAATTCAATCCAGGAGCGCAAATCAACTAAGGTCGGCATCCTTACAACTGAGTGCCAGCGCCAGGAGTCACGGGTCCCCAGACCCAGTGAGGTGAAAGCTCCTCCACTCACTTCCTCTGTTCTGGTGCTCTCCCCAGTGTGAAATGTCCTCTCCTATTTCTCTTCTAAATAGTTTCCCCCATTCTGCGTTTCCCCCCGCCCCCCTCTCCGATATGCACACACATCCCTAATATACCTTAAGAATCCAGTGGCAGGGAGATTCTGCCTGAGAGCCACTACTCTCTCAGTAGGAAGTCACTTTTGATTGAACTTCCATTTGAATGTCAGTCTTCTCCGAAAGAAAGGAGAATCTACGACAAGAAAGAAGTCCCAAGAAGGAAAGCACTCTGAGGATCCTAGGAAGAGAGCCTGGGGGAGGCGGCGCAGAGGTGAAAGCAGAGAGACCATGAGCCAGGGAATGAAGAGACACAGAAGACCCCAACAGAGAGAGGAATGGAAACCTGGGCAGAAAGGGAGAAAATGAGGCCAGCGTCAGTTTCAGAGAGCATCTTGGGAACCACCTACAGTGTGTTAAGATGACATTTTGTATGAGTTGAAAAGAAACAAAAATAGAAATTTTAGGAAATAGTGATGTGTCAACGTAAGTTCATCAATTGCTTTAAAAAAAAAACAGATATAATGACATGTATACTCAAGAGACTGAGGCAGGAGAATCATGAGCAAGCTTCTTGGCCTACATAGTAAGACCCTCATCTTAAACAAAAAAAAAATTGTAGAAAAATATAATGATTAAAAAACTGTGTATTACCTAAAAAGGTCTATAACATCACCACATTTAATCACCTTTTTACATACATATCCTTTCGTATAGTTTTTTTCTGTATGGTTGAGATCACATTTTATATTATAAAGTTTACATAGCACATAGTGTGTGTGTGTGTGTGTGTGTGTGTGTGTGTGTGTGTGTGTACGTGCAAGAATAAGATGGAGAAGACACAATCTTGCTACATACATCAGTTGGACAGTTGGACCAAACGGAGCAAAAACTATTCTTTCTAGCCTCACGACTTGGATTTCCTCATCTACAGAGTGGGTGTGTAGACCGGCACCTGATGTGAGAGTCGCTGCAATGATTATAAATGGGGGCTCCAAGGCAAACAGTGGCAGTGATCCAGAGTGGAATTTCAGGGTGACTTTGAGAGATGGCCTTGGGTCACTAACCACCAGCTCTCTTCTCTTTGAAATACTGATCCAGTCAGCGTTCTTTACATTTAAAACCATTCTTTAGCTCCTTTGGGCTTTCAGGAGTTCCATTCTGTATGGAATGGTGGAGGCTCTGGCTTATGGACTCCTATTTGAGGATATAGGGAAGTTCAGAAAAGAGCAAAGCCTGACCTTAGAATTAACCCTCTACCCCTGATTCTGGAAAAAAAAAAAAAAGAAAAGAAAAGAAAGTCAAGTCTAGAGCAAAACTAACCAATAGAAATGAAACAGAAACAAATTCTATAATTTCAATTATTGCTTGTTAGAAATATTAAAAAAAACTTTGGGCAATATATCAGAAACTATATCATTTTATATGAAGTTCATCTAAAATCTACTCATATAGGCATTCCTTTTATTTATTTTTTAATTTTTTGCCAAACTTTCCAAAATATACATTTGTTTGTTTTTCTTGGAGCACACTTCACTTCGGACTAGTCCCATGGCAAGGCTCCCATGGATAAACATGACTAATGTCTACTGTGTTGGTTAATACAAGGTTAGAATCAAAAGCTGAGAGTGAAGGAGCCAATTAAGCCATAGAGTGAGTGGTCTTCAGCGTAGAGACAGTATTGATTTTTCTTAAGGTCATGCTAATGCTTTAATGTTGTGCTTAACTCAATAGAAAAGCAGACTAAGAAGTTACACAGCATTTTAGTCAGCGGATGTGCACGCACCCTCACTTCACTGAGTATAAAAGGTGTAGGGCAAAGCGAAGTAAATCAGCAAGCTGAGAAAATAAGGAAACATTGTCTGTCCATGCATGAAATAACCTACATTGCTACTTTTCTTGATAATGTAACGTCTATTCTTAGTCTCAAGTTTTCTATCAAATGTTTCATTTTGCCAGGCTGCACCTTTGATTCCAGCCTGCACACAAGAGGCAGAGGCAGGTGGATCTCTGTGAATTTGAGGCCTGCCTGTCTACAGAGTGAGTTCCAGGACAGCCACAAAGAAACCCTGTCTGGGGTGGGATTGGTGGGGGGTGTAATTTTAACATGAACTTTGAAATCAGGTACTCCTCTTTCCATTACTTGAAATTAGGCTTGCAAACCTTTTATGAGGAAAGCTGAAGTCTCTTTCCAGGTCTTTATTCCAGCCAGTCACCTGAGCCTTCTGGATCTCCTGTTCTCACAGAGGGATGAAGAGCTGGATTAAAGTACCACCGCCCTTAACACCTAACACGTGACGGGTAATGTATACCAGACAGGTTTCCTTGTATCTTCGCTCCAATCTTCTGAAGTATATATTATCCCACTTTTTTAGATTGAAATGTTGAGATCTAGAAACAGCTTCCCTGCAGCCAAACCGCCTGTAAAGCAAACTAAGAGGCCTAATATATCACCAGGGCTCCAGAGAAACTTCTTGGAGGGACAGTCGAAACTAAATCTTGAAGGATGAGTTGGGTTGAGCCAGGAAAAGACTGGTGAGGGAGGGGAAACTCGCAGAAGAAGAAGAAGGAAAGGGGGGCCTCAGCAGTTTAGCTGAAGAAATCCCAGGTCCTAATCATACAGAGTTTGGATTTTTTTTTTTCCAGAAGAGAAGGACTAAACATGAGTGTGACAAGCTAAGTTTTGTTTTTAGAAACAAGATACCGGGGGACTTGTTGGGGGCATGGTGGCAATTCAGGCAGGAAGTGGAGAGGCCTGACCCAAGTAAGAGGAGCTTGTCTACAAACACCCTCTCTGTTTCCCATTTATTTCCACTGTCAAGGCATCAGCGAGGAACCTGGGGAAGGTTTTTTACCAAAGGAAATCAGTTTTGCAAACTGCTGAACACGCTTTTCTTACTTGAGGTGACTTTTTTTTTTCCCTGAGTCGCCAAAGCTAAACGAGAAGACAAGTGTAATTCTTTGAACCTACTCCTCATGAAAATAAAAATCTGGGCAGACTTTGGTCTCAGGATAATTATTCCTGCCCAGATACAAACTAGTTTGCAATTTCATTATTCTCTTCCCTCCAGGAAAGTCCAAAGAAGTTCAAAAGGTCCGAGAGCCAAGAAAAGTTTCTTCTTCAATCTCCTGGTCTCACTGCAGTCTAGATGAGAGCGAATAGGAACATAAATGCAGAGGCCTATTACAGACGCTTCCAGCCGCTGCTTCTGACAGTCGCTTGCTTCCCCTGGACTGGTGTTTACTGGTGTCTGCACTAAGTGCCATGATGAGGCAATGGGCAGCAGTGAATCAGAAGCAGGCCTGCTCTTCAAATGCTTATTATGTCTCCTACAATAAACAGCTCCGTAATTGTGTTTCCAAATGGTTTAAATGGCTGAAGATCAAGCATAATGGTGCTTAAAGGGGGGGGGGGCTTGCCCTAGGTCCCGAGGAAGAAGTAGCTACAAGAGGACTTTGTGTTTAAAGGGCTTCTTAGCTAATAAAACTTGGGCATGCTCTGATTTTCAGGAAGAAGACTTTAGGTAGTGTTTCTCCAGCTGGAGTTTGAAGACAACGTTCTGAAGAACGCTGTTGGGAATTTTGTTGGAAAGGGGGCTCTTGGGTAAGCTGATAACCTGCAGGTTTAGTCTCCCGTCTGCATCCTCCTTTGCTCTGTTCTGGACTGGTTCTTGCAAACAACCCATAGTAGGCTCCCTTACTAATTAATTTCCCTGTGGTTTGACTTCGAATCAAGGGTGATGGATGAAGGGCCGTGAGAAGACCGCATCTTTTGATTCTTCTCCTTGGTCTCCAGGCGGTTTGCCCAGCACTGGCTCATCTATCTGCAGGTGAAAAGCCCCCTTGTGAGGTGGTACTTGCTTGTAATCATGCCACCTGGGAGGCGGAAGTGGGAGGGTCAGGAGTTTGTCATCTTCTGCAACATAGCCAGTTTAAGGCCAGCCTGATCCACATGAGACTCTCTCAAAGAACAGGAAAACTCCTTCTATGGTGCCTGCTTAGCTGTCTTGGCTCCTGAATTCGGGTCTCTCAGTTGTTTGTCGCTGTATAGGAACGACATAGACACTTCCCAGCGTAGCACAAGCACACTATTGTCTCACATAGCTCCTGGTGAAGGGTGAGAGACTTAGCCAGGTGGCCCTGGCTCACGTTCTCTCATGAGGTTACCAGGATGTTAGTTAGAGCTGGAGCAGGGTTAAAGAATTCGTTTCCAAGCTCGCGTCTCCAGCCACTGGCAGCAAGGGTTCCTGGCCAGCTGTTTCTGCCAGGTGGAATTTTCTTTAGACTGTGCACATCAGGAAAGCTACTTCTCCAACAGGGGGTAACCCAAGATTGGGGTGGGGGGGTGGGGGCAGGGATGGGAAAGATTCATATGGAAGTCAGAGTCTTTTCACAACCTCTTCTCAGAAACGACATACCGTCACTTCTGCCACGAGCTGTTGGTCACACAGACCAACTGTAATATAGTGAAGGAGTGAGCCACCCAAGGGTATGAATATCAGGAGGCTGGGATAACTAGGAGCGAACTGTCTCAGAAACTCGCTGCTATCTTGGAGACTAGCTACCAGGCCCACCTTCTGGTCCCAAGGGATTCATGTCTATTTCACATGTAAAATGCATGCTCTCCCCCTGCCAAGTCAGCAGAAATATCATCTCATTATAGCATTAACTTGAAGTCCAGCATCTCAACGGCTAAGTTAAATTCAAGCATAGCCAAGGCTCCTTGGATGCAGTTCCTTAAGTACAACTCTTTGAGTATAGTTCCTGTCTACCTGTAAGACAAGGAGACAGCTAAGCCACTGAACCAAGCTGGCGCACATCAGTAATACTAGCACTCAGGAGGTCGAGGCAGTAGGAGAACAGCCTCAGCTGCACAGAGAGTTCAAGGTCAGCGTAGGCTATATGAGAGCCTGCCTCAAACAAAGATTAAAAACCAAGAAAAAGCCGGGCGGTGGTGGCGCAGGCCTTTAATCCCAGCACTTGGGAGGCAGAGGCAGGCGGATCTCTGTGAGTTAGAGGCCAGCCTGGTCTACAAGAGCTAGTTCAGGACAGGCACCAAAAACTTCAGAGAAACCCTGTCTCGAAAAAAAAAAAAAAAAAACCCAAGAAAAAGATTTGTATTATCTAATATTGTCCTCAAAACTATTGTCCAAATTCCAAATTCCTGACTGGATGTAAGGATTTTGCTACAGCAGAAGAGACCACTAGCAGAAAAGACCAGTATGCTCCGTATTTCTATCTAAAAAGTGACTTTGGAACTTGGTAAAGTTTCAAATAACAATTATGAATTATTTTGTATAATTTCTAAGGCCTGGGAATCTAAGACTTGGATTGACCAGGGGGTTCTGGATCAGAATTTCTCACAAGATTGCAGCAGACATAGCCAGATCACACAATGTACTCATATATTCAAATGTCACGTGGTAACCTCTAATATGTAGTTATTTAGCATATATCAATAATTTTGTTCCTATGTCATCTGGGACTACAGTTATCTCAAGGTTCGATTTGGGGGTGAGACTCTTCCTACCAAAAACAAAAGTATGCCCACACCTGGTATATTCCTGCTGGAGGCTTTGGTTTTCGCATTCTGAATCTTCCTCCTTTTCCACCTCCCTTCCTCCATTCAGTGCTGAGAGTGGTATTTCCCTCATGCCACATCTCTGGGGTATTCCATCATTCTACTCTGTGTCGTTCAAATGCCTCCAGGTTTTTTTTCTTTTTCTTTTTTTTCTTTCTTTCTTTTCTTCCTTTTTTTTTTTTGTAATGCATTTAGAATTGTGAGTGTGTGTGATAATGAAGTCCCTGCCATAGATGTTGCTTTCTCTTCTGGAGAAAGCAAATCCAAACAAGTCTTATTGGGCTGAACAGATGTCTTTACTGAAGAACTCCTCAGGACTTTTTAACGTGCTGATGTGTGTTCTGACTGTCCCAGAGGACTCGAGAGCACGCTGTATTTTCCAACTCTTTTGATCACAAACACTGTTTTTGTGTTTTGCTTTTTCATGCATCATAGCTAGCCAGAAAAAGGATGAACATGAAACATCACAGTTTAGTTTGACTGAAACAATGAACTTGTGATAGAAACTAATAATTCATATATGTACATGTATATATGTATATATATATATATACACATTCATACAGACACACACATGTGTAAAACAAAAACAGTGGTAGGAACAGAGTCATACAGCAATGTATTTGACCACCCTGGTCCTAAGGTCCTGGGAATCATTGAAGGTTACCCTCTGCTAGGTGAAAAGTTACAATTGCTAACCTAAATTACTTAATTGTAGCAATACACTTTATTTTTTCAACTGTAACCAGGGTTACTTTGCACAACTAGCAAAACAGAGAAAAGACAATTATGTTCTCAACTTTTTGTTTTTTATTACCTTTATTTACATTTGGTTCAACAGGTTAGAAGAAACAAGACCCAAGCTTCAGGAGCCCCTATTATTTGGCTTGTGTTTTCAATATGGTAGAAGAAATTTCTTAAAATAGAAAGACCCTCAGGAAAAATAAAATGTTTTAACATACCCCTCTAAAGATGCATTCTTAAAAAGGTTAAAAGAGAGAAGACTTCTTTTGGTCAGAATTGGTGATAATAAAAGGAATACAGAAGTACAATTCAGGGTAATGATGAGATTATAATTAGAAAAAGAACAAACATCATTTTGGAAATGATTGCATGAAAGGGCTGGGAGTGTATCTCAGTGGCAGAGTATATACTTAGTATCCAAGAAATCCTGAGTTCAATACCTAGCAGGAAGGGAGGGAGGGGCAGAGGGAGAGAGAAGGAAGGGGGGAGAGATGGGGGAAGCTGAGCATGATGGCTTATGCCTTAATCCTAGCACTCAGAAGGCTAAAGCAGCAAGATTGTAGCAAGATTGAGGCCAGTCAGGCTACATAGTTCTAGGTCAGCCCAAGCTACAGAGTGAGAAAGAAAGGAAGGAAAGGAGGGGAAAAAAAAAAGAAAGAAAAAGAAAAGTAGCATGCATATCAGTTTTCTATACTCTAAAATAAAATACCTCAAAACTTTGTGGCTCAAACAATTTTATCTCTCATAGTTTCTTTGGCTGAACAACTCCAGTTAGAATTTCAGCTATGACATTGGCCATCTGAAGTCTTGATTTCTGGCTAGCAGAACCTCTTCCCATGAGGCTCACTCACATGGATGTCAGGTTGATCTTGGCAGCTAGCAGAAGGCCTTCTTCTCTCTTCACATGGGTCTATATGGAGGAGGCCCTTGCTCCCCTAGCATCTGGCTTTCACAAAGAGGCCTTGGCAGAACCAACGGTAGACCTTATTATCTAACCTCAAAAGTCCAACGCTGTCATAATCCGTCACTCCAGTGAGCCTTAATTTAATATCCTCCCACATGACAGGATTGGTCTAGATTAACTCAGCAGCTCACAACCACATCATGACTTTCATTTGTGTGTGCATGTATGTGTGTGTTCCTTTGCTTATATTCCTTTCAACCAAGCTCCTTGGAAAATAGTTCTATCTTGAGTAGTTAAACCAAAGTTTGCTACACTTAAAACATCATATTAGCTGGTGCTACTTTAGGGCATGTTGTTGGCCAGCAAGATGGCTCCGTTGGTGGATAAGAGTACATGTCAATGTGTGATGTTTAGTTTTAATTGTCAAATTGTTCTAATCCAGATCACCTGGGAAGAGAGTGAGGGATTGTGTGGATCAGGTTGGCCTGTGAACATGTATATGGGAGATCATATTAATTAAAGCAAGAAGACCTTCCCACTGTTCATGGCATCATTTCTTAGGCAGGGTATCTTGAAATGAGCTAAGAACGAACAAGGATACATTAATTCATTCCTCTCTGCTTCCTGAATATGGTGGACACAATGTATTCCATTGTTCCATCCTGATGTCATGACTTCTCAAAAATAGATTGTCAACTAGAACTGTAACAGAAACCTTTTCTCCCCTAAGCCAAATTTGTCTGGCTACTTGATTATAACAACAGGCAATGAAACTAAGACAAAAATTGTTACCAGGAGTGGGGTCATTACTACGATTGTGTGGCTTTCGAGCCTTTGGAACTATTTTGTGGGAGGAATAGGAAAGAGTTTGAAACTCTGGGCTTGAAAATCTACTGAATGTTGGAAGTATAGCTCAATGGGTCATTCTAGTGGAAACTTAGACGACAGTAATGCTGAAAGAAATGTGAACAGCAGAGGTCTGGCTCATGAGCAAGGAACATGGACTTTGTTGGAAACAGGGCTAGGGCCCATTCACTTTTTTTTTTCTTTTTGAGACAGGGTCTCATTATGTGGCCTTGGCTGGCCTGGAACTCAATAGCAAATCAGGCTGGCTTTGGGCTCCCAGAAATCGGCCTGCCTCTAGTTCCCAAGCACTGGAATTAAAGACATTCATGTGATTTTTTTGGCCAAGAATCTGGCTGCATGCTTCCTGTTTCTTAAGCAGAATGGGGTTAAGTTTGAAGGTGACGGGCTGTAACCTGGAACTGTAAACTAAGATGAATCTTTCTTCCTCCAAGTTGCTGTTGTCAAGGTGTTTTATCACAGCAACAGGAAATGAAACTCAGATGCTACAGAAGCCCAACGACCTGAGTTCAATCCCAGGATCCACATTTAAAAAGCTTGATGTGGTGAGCATCTGTAATCCCCATAATCCTCTATCAAGACAGAAGGCAGAAACATGGGAATCACCCAAGGCTCACAGGCCAGCAAGCCTGGAGAACACAGTACAGTAGAAATAATGAGGGAGACCCTGCCTTGACTAGGTAGGAGAGAACTGATTCTCAAAAGCTATCCTCTTACCTACACACACACACACACACACACACACACACACACACACACACACACACTGGATTAGTTTTCTTTCTGCCGCTGAGATAAAACACCATGTGCAAAGCAAGGGAGTTAATTCTTAGTACTGAAAATCCTGTTTGTTTTCAGTTGTAAAAACAGTTACTACACATTGCTATTGTATTGTATAATACTAATACAGATTAGTATTGGCTTGCTTTCTTTTTCTGTGAAGCTCGAATGATGGACCAACACCTACATGAATATGGTGGACTGCCATGCAGCTATCAAAAATAACAGGAATGTGGTTTGTGTCCATGTGTAGCCACGCATACACAGAGTAATGGAAATGAAAAGAAGAGACCCAACCATCCTTTGAGTTCAGTCAAGTACAGAGAGAGGCCCTGGGACTGTAAGGCAATAGGAAGAGGTCTAGCCTTGGCAGTCACGCCAACTTTGCCTAGTTTTCCAGACATCTCTAATAAGAGTCCAAAACATGAATGAAACCATCTGAATACCACCATGTAAGAAATCCAAGTGAGACCTGCAGGGCTGTAGACCCATGGATCAACCCAGATAACCATGAGAAATTAAAACAAATTTAAGCCACTATGTTTTAGAGTAGTTCCCATTAAGTAGAGCAAGGCAACCAAATTTCTTCTCATGTTAGAAATATTAAACATTCTCATTGGTTTGAAATCGTATTAGGCAATATTAAAACAAGAATACCAGAATTCTACTTTAAGCCGCTGGTATTGCATGTCCCACCACAGTCTCGCCCCCTCCCTCACCACCTGCACTCACTCCCTCCTCTAGCCAAAGTCTGAGGTAAAACTAGAAACTGGAGTCACTGACATAGGAAACAAAGAAGGCTGAACTCCAAGAGAACAAAGGGACACCCACCGAATCAGGCTATGCCTTCACTGTGTGCCTACTCCGCACCTGAGGCCAGGCCTGGGTCTAGACGCCAAGCCTGTCATGGCAGAGAGAGAGGAAGAGAGACACAGAGAGAGGCAGATACAGAGAGAGAAAGAGACAGAGAGACAGCAGAAAAAAATCCACTCAATGACCTTGTACGAATTATCTTATTTAACCCTCGCCACATCTGAAAGGTTGGTACTTTTCTTCCCATAATACCCGTGGAAAAAGTAAACATTACAGGTGCGGAGTAACTTGTTCAAGGCCACGCAGTAACTACTTACTACTATAGGGGTGGGAGTGGGGGGACGTTACCTGCCCCAAAATAAGGAGAGATGATTTCGAAGTGTGGCACATTATGAAGTCACATCGCTTCGGTTGTTTTTTAGGTTAAGTGAAAAACAAAGTTGAATGGAAGCCCTGTGCCGTTAGGGGCACCCAAGGAAACGGAGCCCAGCGTCAGCCTTTCTTGTGGCTAGACTATGGAACAGGTGGGAGGAAGCCCTCTCCACACTTGAGCAGAGAAGTGGCTACACACCAGAAGTGGTTGGTGGAGAGAGTCAGTGAAAAGCTTCTCGGGGTGCATGTGAAGCCCCCTCGTCCTCATGATCCTTGGGCAATAGAGAACGGACCCAACGTGGCCGTGCTTCCTGGGGGGGGGGGGGCTGCCATCGTCACTGTTTTCCAAGTGTACCGCCAAATTAAGAGTGCTGGAGAGATGTGTGTTGCACAAACATGAGATCTTTGACAGAAAACTCTGTCTGTTCCACCCCCATATTCTCCATTCGAGTTCCCAGAAGTTTGCAATTATGCTTAAAAGGGGTTTCCAGACAAGGCTTACTCAGCGCCGGTTGTCAGTAGGATGAGATTATTTTGTTTTGTATTTTTTATTCCTTTAAACTTGGCTGACCATTGCCAGCCTAACCCAAGCTGGTGCATAAAGGCCAGCCGTGAGCCACAGACCTGCTCCATTCTGCTCTGTGTGTTGCGTGTTGTATGTGTCCGTGTACAGGCATTTCTTCCTCTCCCCGGATTCAAAGTCCCCTGTGGCAACTTGCTATAGGTGCCTCTCTTTATTTGGTCAACACTGCCCTTCTCCCTACTTTATTTTCTTTTAGCCTTTTGGTCTTTGGTCTGTTGCCCCATTTTCTGGTGTCCTATCCCCTTTACTTGGTTTCTTATTTTGTCTTTACTAAGACATATCGTAATAAGTCCTTAGTTCTTTAACTGCAGAATTCCACCAGGGAGGCATAGCATGTCTGAGCCCTGTGTGTAGGGAAGAAATTATCTAGAAAAAGAGTGGCAAAGCCAGAAACGATGGCGCATTCCTAGAATTACTCTCTTTTTCTTTCTTTCTTTTTTTTTTAAACCGGCAGGGGGGTGGTTTGTTTTGTTGTTGTCATTTTGGCTTTTTCTTTCTCTCTCTCTCTCTTTTTTTTTTTTTTTTTTTTTTTTTGAGACAGGGCTTCACTGTAGTTTTAGAGCCTGTCCTGGAACTAGCTCTTGTAGACCAGGCTGGCCTTGAACTCACAGAGATCCGCCTGCCTCTGCCTCCATCATTTTGGTTTTTCAAGACAGGGTTTCTCTGTGTAACAGGGTCTGGCTGTCCTGGAACTCATTCTGTAGACCAGGCTGGCCTCAAACTCACAGAGATCCTCTTGCCTCTGCCTCCCGAATGCGAGGATAAAGGCGTGTGCCACATCATTGCCCAATTACTTGTTGGACTTTTTGTTGTTGTTTTGGTTTGGTTTATTTTTTTGTTTTTTTCAAGACAGGGTTTCTCTGTAGCTTTGGACCCTGTCCTGGCATTTGCTCTGTAGACCAGTCTGGCCTCAAACTCAAAGAAATATGAACGTCTCTGCCTCCTGAGTGCTTGGATTAAAAGTGTGCACCACAACCCCATAGCTGGATTACTCTTTTAAAAACATCATTTATATATTTTCATGTGGATGGATGTTTTGCCTATGTGTATGTCTGTGGACCATGTGTGTGTCTAGTGCCTATGGAAGCAAGAAGAAGGCATAGGATCCCCGAAACTGGAGTTAAAGATGACCTTTAGCCACCATGGGAATGCTGGGAAACGAATCCCTGCTCTCTGGAAGAGTAGCCCATGATTGTAACCACTGAGGCCAGGGTTACTTTTAAACTCCACTTACTGGCAGACACTACCAGCCACATTTCCCCCTGCCTGCCTTTGTACCCTCTCCTTCTAGCTCCAGGACATCTGGGAGATTATATATAATCTCTAGATTTTGAAGTGATTCACATCTGTAATCTCAGCACTTGGGAGGAGGCAAGTTCAGGAGTTCAACGCTAGCCTATTCTATATCATACACTGTTCTACTTCTTCTGAACAAAACAAACAACAAAGAAAAATCCAGGCCTGGTGCTGCATACCTGTAAATCCTAGCTCTTGGGAGGCAGAGTCAAGAAGATAAAGAATTTAGGGAGGATCAGAATTTCAGGGGCAGCCTCAGTCATGCAGTAAATTTGAGGCCAACCTGGGCTATGTAAGATATTGTCCAAAAAAAGAGAAAGATTCTTGGTTACAACTTTGAAAAACCATTTGGCAATATCTACTAAAGCTGAACATATGCATATACTTTTTACCCAAGAGTTCTACTCCAAGATTCAGACCCAACCAAAATGCACACATATGTTCATCAAAAGACATGCACAAAAATGTTCACAGCAAGAGTTAGCACAAAACTAGTTAAAAACTAGAAACAGCTCAAACGTCCAAAAGCAGTTGAATGGATAAAGAGAAATATATTCTGACAATAAAATATACAACGAGGTTGGAGGAACTATTGCTATGCACAACATGGTTGGATCTTACTAATGCAATAATAAACAAATAAATACAGAGTATATCAGTTATCTGCATGAAATTCAAAACCAGGCAAAAATGAACTTTTAGTTCTCAGAAAAGGGTTTATTACATGAAGAAGAATAGCCATGTTGGGCCATGGAAGGACTGGGTTCATGTCATGTGGTTTTCTCTTTCTCTGCTTCCCCGCCCCCCAGCCACCACCCCGGCTCAAGATTGGGTTACTCTGTGTGGCTGTCCTGGAACTGAATTTGTAGACCAGGTTGGCCTTGAACTCAGAAATCCAACTGCCTCTGCCTTCCAAGTACTGGGGATTAAAGACCTGTGCCACCACCGCCTGGCCAGCATTCTCTTCCTGGATCCAGGGACTGGCTGAAAAGTATGATGACTTTGGGGAAGATTCCTCCAGCTGTAGCGTTGTGGTTGGTGTGCTTTCCTACATATGGCATGCCTGAGAAAGCAAACGACAGAGAGAGAAACTTACCTGCTTTCTCCTCAAACTAGCAGAGGCCATTCAAGCTTAGTGCCGGCTAAATGAATTTCCTTGTGTTCCCATTTGTCATTCGGAGAAGCCTAGGCAACCAGTTCTGAGTCCCATGCTCCAATCATGTCCTGCCCTGCTCTGCAAGTAGAAATTACAGTGTTGGGAGGACACCGCTGGCCAGTGAACGGCTCACAGCTCACATAACACACATCTCCGCCTCTTGGTCCCAGGTGGAAGGAAAGATATCACCTTGGGCCCACCTTTAAGAAGGACTCGGGGTGTCCTAGGAAGAGTAACCAGTTGGCAGTATGAGGCTTCAGAAGAAACAGGAACAAGTCAAGGGTTGAAGCTAAAATAAACAATCAAGAAGACTACCTTAGTGAAATGCCTAATCACACTGAGCGGGCAGGGCCGTGGGGCCTTGGTGTGTAACGTCAGGATGCAAGCAGACATCTGCAGAACAGAAAAAGGGGCTGGATAGAGAACGAGGTTTGGAAATTTGGACTCACCTGCTTTTTACAGATTCTATAGTGTAGAGCACGTTTTAGCCTCTGTAAGTTAGGAGGGAGCTGGTAAAGGGCCAAGCCATCAGGAAGGGAGAAAGGCTTATACTTGTCAGGCTTTGGTGGTGCGCACCTTTAGTCTGAGAACTCGGGAGGCAGAGGCAGGCAGATTCGGGGCCAGCCTCATCTACAGAATGGGTTCCAGGACAGCTAGGACCACACAAAGAAACCCTGTCTTGGAAAATAAAACAAAACAAACAAAAAGTATATACTCTTTCTACTGCTCAATGATCTCTTTTTCATTCATTGTTTCGGTGACATCCTCCACTCACATCCCAGCTCCAAGCTCACCTTCCAGCTTCGAAGATTTTGGTGCCCAGAGTTCTTCCAGCTCCTATGGTTGGGTACCCATCATTGTCTGAGGTGAGAAGTACTACATACACTGTAGCCTGCGAAATCCCTCCCCAACCCTTGACAGATCAGCTTTATGCCTCTCCATCAGACTCCCAGTGTGGGGATCCTGCATAAGATGAGTGAGAGCAGCTAGAAAGGCAACTGCATCTGAGCTCATGATGGCTGCTTTGCTCCTGGATCCCCCGTACCTGCTCTCTGATACTCTCTCCCCACTCCATTCTGTTTCAGCTCTTATTGCATTTGGCAAAAGCACATGAGTTGGCTTGTGACTCTCATGGGGAAGATGAGTAGTGTTCTCCACACTTGGGATTCCTGCAGCCATGGCCCTTTCTCCCCTCAGCTTCTTTGTTTGTCCATCTGGATTGGTTCTATGTCTATGCAGCCCTCCAGGACAGTGAGACGTCCTGGCCTGGTCCCTCTAGGATACTACCCTACTTAGCCATCGTGGTCCGATTTTATTCTATCAGAAGAGAGTAATCAAAGTTCTCTTCATATCTACATTCTACACTGTTTGCCTGGTGATTTGATATTGTTTCCTCATGTTGTAAACTGAGATCTGAACCAATAGCAGCCGGGAAGGGTGGCGGAAGCCTGTGTTTTGAACTGATACAGTGAGGTTAAGACCCTGGCTCTATCACTGCTAGGAGAGCTGGCAACTTCCTTACTCTTTTTAGGCCTTGGTTTCCTGGTCTATAAGACAGAGATGAAAACGTGGAGAGTTGTCAGAAAGATTAAATAATACGTGAGTTATGGCATGTGACTTTTATGGGCTATTTAATCAAAGCCGGGTGCTAAGGTTAAACGCTGCTGTGAGACTGGTCATTCTACCCACCCTTCTAGTTACTGGATAGTGCTAGCTGAGCTGAAAAAGTAAACAGATTTGCTCATACATTTGAAAATGAATCTCTGTGAGTGTCAGCCAAGAGAAGCATAAATAAACTCTGCAAAGAACACATTCTGAGGTGCAGAAGAATGCAATTCAAGAATATAAATTAGACAGCACAATCAGATCACACCACGCTACAAAAGAACAAATACTAAGAAATCGAAAGAACC
The DNA here is from genome assembly GCF_014885135.2 of Alexandromys fortis. NCBI lineage: Eukaryota > Metazoa > Chordata > Mammalia > Rodentia > Cricetidae > Alexandromys > Alexandromys fortis. The sequence continues at coordinate 1,026,052 of NW_026068051.1, read as the reverse complement.
AAGGAAAAAGCCACATTCCTAGGACCAGGGAGAGGGCTCAGTAAATAAAGGCTCTTGCTGCCAAGCCAGACGACCTGAATTTGATCCCCGGGATCCACATGGTGGAAAGGGGGAACCCATTCTTGCCAAGGTGTCCTCTGACCTTAGCAGGTGCTATGGGACACACACAGCAACCCCCCCATGCATTTGCAAAGATAAAATGAGCATGATTAAGAATATGATGAGAACTTAAAATCATTCTCTTAGATTATTGTTGATCTCAATAAATGGATTTGGTTATAGTAGTAGATGTTGGTTCTGCCTATACAGAATTCTAGAAATAAATGGTAGCGGTGCTGAGGGTGGCAGCAGATTGAGGGTAGACGAGAACAAGGCCACAACAAGAAATGCAGTGGTAGAGGCCCTTTCATCAACAGAAATCAAGGGCAAATAAATATCAGAGGGCAGAGCAAGAGGGGATGGCCAAAGTACATACAAACAGCCTGCGGAGAGGAGGACTGTTGATCAAATAGTCAGAACTGGAGAGACTTGCAGGCAATGCAGAAGGAGGGGCAGGACCAGGGGAGAGCAGACAGATTGATAGCCAGCCCCAGCCCCAGCTGCTGAGGAGGGCCGTCCAAACCGAAGCCACATCCTCTCTTGGCTTCAAAAGCCACTATGGACCTCCTCCTGCTGCTAGCGCATCCTTAGTGAGCCGGGTGTACAATCATGCTGGTGCTAGAACCTGGATGAGTAGCAACGGGACTGTGACTTCCCCACTCACTTCTCGAACCCAGGTTTATCTAAGTGCCATTGATTTTAAAAAGAAAGCTATGGGGGGCTGGAGAGATGGCTCTGTGGTTAAGAGCATTGCCTGCTCTTCCAAAGGTCCTGAGTTCAATTCCCGGCAACCACATGGTGGCTCACAACCATCTGGAATGAGGTCTGGTGCCCTCTTCTGGCCTGCATACATACACACAGACAGAATATTGTATACATAATAAATAAATAAATATTTTTTAAAAAAAGAAAGCTATGGGTATAGGGAGTGAGGAGGGAGAGAAGATTGACAATATACACCTTTACTCTCAGCACTTGGGAAACAGAGGCAGGCTGATCTTTGTGAGTTCAAGGCCAACCAGGGCTACACAGTGAGATACACCCCACCCCCCGAAGTGGATAAAATATTTGCCACATAAGTATAAGGACCTGAGTTAGATTCTAAGAGACAACAACAACAACAACAAAAAAAAAAAAAAAAACAGTGTGGGGGGCTGGAGAGATGGCTCAGTGGTTAAGAGCATTGCCTGTTCTTCCAAAGGTCCTGAGTTCAAATCCCAGCAACCACATGGTGGCTCACAACCATCTGTAAAGAGGTCTGGTGCCCTCTTCTGGCCTGCAGACATGCACACAGAATATTGTATACATAATAAATAAATAGATTTAAAAAAAAAACCCAGTGTGGTGGCTCTTGCTGGGAAGGTGGAGACAGGTAGATCGCTGGGGTTCTCTGGTAGCTAACCAGCCTGGTCTCCTTGGCAAGCTTTTTATCCTTTTATTATTTTTTTTTTAAATTATGTTGTTTTTTTTCTGGGGAATGACACCCGGGGTTGACCTCTAGCATCCATACACACATGTACACATTATGAGCATATACACATGTGGAGAGAGAGAGAGCGAGAGAGAGAGAGAGAGCGAGAGCGAGAGGAGAGGAGAGGAGAGGAGAGGAGAGGAGAGGAGAGGAGAGGAGAGGAGAGAAGAGAAGAGAAGAGAAGAGAAGAGAAGAGAAGAGAAGAGAAGAGAAGAGAAGAGAAGAGAAGAGAAGAGAAGAGGTCATGAATTAGATCAGCAAATCCTCCCAGGCAGCCTTCAGACCCCAGCCTTCCTAGTGAAGAAAATGATGGGTAGAATGATACATGGTCTTTTTCTGGGGAAAATAAAAGTGTGGAGGGGGGAATGCCAGCACTCAAGAAGGAGGGGCAGGTGGATCTCTGTGAGTTCCAAGACAGCCAGGGCTACAAAGAGAAACCCTGCCTCAAAAAAACGAAGCAACAGAAGGGGGGGGGGGGGACTAACAGTGTTCCTGGCTCTATAACAAGCAGGGAAAGGGAGGGAGCACTCTGTCCTGGGACCTTATTTCTTTGGAGGATTAATAACAAGCATATGTTTAAAGAGTCCAACTGCATGTTGTCACTTACATTGTAGTCCCTGTTACTTGGGAGGCTGAGGCAGCAAGATGGATGGAGCCCCGGGTTTCAAGACCACCTTGATAAACAGCAAGATCCTAAGAAAAAATATGTAAATTTTTAAAAAGTCAAAGAAAACCTCAAGTCTCTAAGGGAACCCTCTGTCCAGTGGCATTGCCAGTTTCATATATGGGAGCTCAATTTCCACAGAAAATTACGTAGTCATGTGCAAAGTGTGAGGGGTTGAGTAACTTACAGATCTAGTTGGGATTCCAAATGATCAGCTATGTAACTTCGAACACATTATTTAGCTACTCATAATTTCACTTTCCTTGGCTATAAAATGGAGACAATATCTATTAGAAAGAATCCGTGTAAAAGTTCAGATAAATCTCATGGCACTGGTACACTGAAGCTAATAGCAATTCTCTTCCCTTGTCTTTTTCCCTTTCTTTCTTTCTTTCTTTCTTTCCTTTTTTTCTTCCTTCCTTTCTTCTTTTTAAGACAGTCTTATTATGTATCACAGGCTAGTCTACCCTCAAATTCCGAATCCTCCTCCCTCTGCCAAACAAGAGTTAGAATACCTGCCTGAGCCAACACTAACCAGTTCTGCTGGTCTTTAATGAAAAGGACTATATTTTATGTCTTATTGTGAGGTTTCTTCTTTCTAGCAATTTGTGCTTTTGAGACACATCTCGAATGCTGCCATGATCCTAGATGTTCTTATCAGACCGCAGAAGGATTGGCAATTACAGTGTGGCAGGCAGAATAATTGCTTCCCTCAAAGATGTGTGCCCTAATCCAAGGTAATCTGTGAATATATTACGTTACAAAGAGGATTTTACAGATGTAATTAAGGTTAAGGGACTGGACATTGCAAGATTATTTTAGAATCCCCACAGAGAACCTTTTCCATCTGACATCAGTTGGAGGGAAAAGCGACAGAGATGTAATGTAAGCAAGGTTCAGCGCTCCTGGCTTTGGCAACGAAGCAGGGGAGTAGACGCCCCAGAGACGCTGAAAAGGTGTGAAATCTTCCCTAGGACTTACGGAAAAGCAAGCGGCTCCACTGATACCTTGATTTGAACCCCGACAGTTCTGTAGCCAACCCCTCCCCCACTAGCTAGAAGATAATACATTTGTACCCCGTGCGTGATTCAATGTGTATTAACTTGTTGTTCCCCGTGCGTGATTCGATGTGTATTAACTTGTTACAGCAGCAACAGTAAATTAAAAGGTTTAGATGCCAAAAAGGACCCAAGACTGTGGGGGTAATTGACAGTTTTGTTGGTCAGTTAAATAATTAATAATGCATAAAAATCTAGTAAAAAATATTGGTAATAACGAAAGTGATCTATCTTCATAATATTCCTCCAAATTATTCAAAGTAATATTTAATTTTTCTTTCTAATGTTCAATTTAAAGATTAGGGTATAGTCAAGAAAATTTACTTGCCCTTGCTCCAACAAGATAAGAATTTTATTGAAACAAGAGATAATAAAAAATATAGTATGTCAGGGTCAGAAGTGGTGGAGCGTACCTTTAATGCCAGCACTTAGGAGGGAGAAATGTGAGGATCTCTGTGAGTTCGAGGCCAGCCTGGTCTACATAGCAAGTTCCAGGCTAGCCAGGGTACATAGTAAGATACTGTTTCATAAAGTAAAACAAAAACAATTTTTTTCTGGTTTTTCTTTTTTTTCAAAACGCAATCTCACTATGTAGCTCTGGCTGTCCTGGAACTCACTCTGTAGACCAGGCTGGCTTCAAACTCACAAAGAACTTCCTGTCTCTGCCTCCCAAGTGCTGGGATTTAAGGTGTGCACCACTACGCCCAGCTAAAAGACCAAATTTTAAAATACAGTTTATTTATATAGGGGTTCTAAATGGAGTCTAAGTGGTGTCTCCTCTTTGCACTAAAACATGACTCAGTTTCCTCACAGGTTGACTGCCCAACTACTCAGAGGAAGGGCAGATGATTTCATGGACTAAGCAATAATTGATCCCCCAAAGCTGAGATTACTTAGAAGTGTCAATTCACTGGAGTTAACTTTAGTAAGCTTTATTGTAGGAATGCATATTCACAGGCCCCCCGGGGAAAGACAAGCCGTGGGAGTCAGGGAGGGTTGAGTGGGAGGGATGCCAGGGACTCAAGGAATGTGCTCGTGAGTCAGGCACTTCCTTCGTGCCTGCCCTGCTTTCTGCTCACTACCGCCTGGCATTCGTGTGTCTGCTCTATGGGTATTTTATGCACCGTAGGTCCTGCTTATTCATAACTTGGCTTACTCATACCCTGACTCAGTCAAACTTTTGATTCATTCCACTCCTCTCGTGCTATTTCCATCTTCTCTCTCCCCCATAGCTCGCCAGCTTTATTCAGGAATGGATTCTTTCATTGAAAAGTAACTGCTGAGCACCTACTGTGTGCACCCGTGCGTTGTCTTCTCCAGTCAGAGGGAGAAAGACGTCAACCAAAGAATTGCAAAAGTCCCTTAGGCACGTTCTGATTTGCTCAGGGTATTTGTTCAAATGGGGTTCCAGGCTAAGCTGCTCAGTGCTCCGTGCACTATCTGCCTTCAGGAACAGCAGAAACAGGTTGTCCCTTTTAACACCGCATGACCCACCCCATCTCCTGGAGTCAAGACAGCTGATTAAACTAAGAGTTGGCGTTTGCCCAAGCACAATTGATACATTGGCTGGCCAGCAACCAGCAGTTTAAGTCCTAATAAACTTCCCTTACAAGGAGGAGATTAGAGTGCATGGCATATATTATATAAAATTGACACGTTTACCATGGTGGGAATAAACCTTATGCCTCAGAGAAGACGCCTTCCATCCACTATGGAAGAGAAAGCTAGAGACCACTTGTCTGATTCAGGAACTCAGAGCAGGGAGTAAACAGACCTGGCTTTGAGCAGATCACAGGGCCTTGTGGATCACTCAAATGACGGGCAGAGTAGGGACTCGGGAACTGTGCCAAGTCCCTCGTACAAAAGTATCCTAGCCCTGGATGGGGTAAATGATGATGACTTCCAAGAGGTTTGCTTCTCCGGGAGTCTACGGGATAGTCCTTGGTCTGGGGCCAAGTGCATAGATTTCAACACAGCCCAGGCTCTTCATGCCAGACTTTGGGTCATCATGTTTATTTAGGCAGTACTCAATGAAAGATTTTAGAGAAGCCATACAAAGCAGTCAAGGCACAGCTCCAGTCTAGGATCTTGAGCCAGTCCCCCGCATCCCTACCCCCCACCCCCCGCTAGAAGCCAAAGATATAGTTTACTACACAGAGACGGTCAGAAGGAAGGGCAGCCCCTCACACTTGTAACCGGTAAGCGACCAGCCAACGCCATGATTCAGTTGTTTCCACGTTCTGTGCTGTGTTACTAGTGCGGCGGGAGAGGAGGTAAGGCCTTGGCATCCTGAATTAGTAATAGCATTCTGTTTGAGCCAGACTGACTAAAGGGCTGGTGGTTCTTGGGAGTTTGTGTTTTCTGGTTTTTGGAACAGGATGTTGGCACATTTGTTCTGTTGTCTGAAGACAGGCTTCATTTGGAGATAAAAACACACAGAGAACTAAATTTCCCCTGGGACCATCTGGTCGTGTGACTTGGAAAGGAGTATTCCGTGTTGGTCCAGGGTTACTTGAGGTTATGGAAGCTTACACAGCCCCTAGCCAGAGTGCTTGAGCGCAGGAATCCAGGAGCAACAACAGGAGAACTCCCGGCAACATGTTGGGTATAGTGATGCTCATGGAGGAAGCCCTGGGGTTGGAGAGGTACAAAGTCTTCCAGGATTGGGGGACCTCTAGAAACAACCAGCCTCCAGGGCTGTGGAGATGGCTCGACCAATGATGTGATTGCCTGTCAGGCAGGCAGAACCACGAACAAACTCCACAACCCATGTCAAAATGTCAGTGTGGTAGCGTGTTTATGATTCCAGTGCTGGGTGGAGACAGGGGGATGCCTGAGCACACTGGTCAGCTAGCCTGTGCTAATAGTGGGAAAGACCTGTCACCAAGGAGGTAGGTGGCATTCTTAAAGATCTCTCTCTCTCTCTCTCTCTCTCTCTCTCACACACACACACACACACACACACACACACACACACACCACACACACACCCCACTAGCTTGCTCCACCTCTGCTTTGTACCCTTAGAGGCCATCTGACCCAGCTTCCTTCTAACACTAGTGTAAATACCAAGGCCCTGAGACAACTAATCTTGTCTAGCTCGAGGATGGGTGAAGCAAGAACAGGACTTAGGATCCGACGTAGGGAATGATCACAGCCAGAGCCGGGGAGGCAGGGATAGAGTGGCCTTTTGTGAGCATCACATCCACATGCCTGCTAAGCTTCCGTGTGCTCAGGTGTCTTAGCTTGTAGCAATAGAGTTGATACATCTGCCCTAGAGCCTCTGCAACAACTGGCAGATGACATCATTTCATCAGTTAGGCAAGAAGTCCCAGTGGCTCTTGAACCCCAGCCCATAACCAGTCCATCACCACGTCTTGTCAGAGTCACCTTGTGTTCTACCCACTTCTTTTTCTCTATAATCTTCCAGGACTGAGCGATCATCTTTTATTGCCTGTACTTCAGGGACACTTTCCTTCCTCCCTTCCTGCCTCCCTCCCTCCCTCTCTCCCTTCCCTCCTTCCCTTTCTTCCTTCCCTCCTCCTTTCTGCCCTTCTCCCCTCCCTCCTGTCCCTTCCTTCCTTCTTTGTTTCTCATGGAGTTTTACTATATTCTCTAGGATGGCCTTGAATACCTGGGCTTAAGAGATCTTTTTTCTGCCTCTGTCTCCAGAGTAGCTGGAAGGGCAGGCCACACCATCATTCCTGGATCTCTGCCTTTCTTTTTTTAATTAATTAATTAATTAATTTATATGTGACGCTTAGAATCCAACCTAGAACTTCACCCATGCTAGGCAAGCTCTCTGGAGCTGAAGCCATTTCAGCTCCTCCGGATAGGATGCCCACACTTCCTCTACTTCAAAACCACTTTTCTTTGAACAACAGGGGATTTTTCTCTTCTACTGTCTTATTTTCTTCAATTAATAGATCTTTATTTTAGAGCGAGCAGTTTCATGGGTTTATAGACAATCGAGAACACAGCACAGAGAGTTCCTTACATGTACCCTTCCCTACTGAACTCAGTGTCCCCCACTTTTAACATTTCATGGTAGCGCGGTACTTTTTTGTTCCGATTTTGCTTTGGGGGTTTTGTAGTCTGTGTAGTTTCGGCTGTCCTGAAACTCACAGAGATGCTCTTGCTTCTGCCTCTGGAGTTCTGGGATGCGCCTCCGTGCCTGTTTTGGTTTTTTGAACTAGGTTCCTATATAGCACAGGCTGGCCTAGAACTTGCTACGTAGCCAGGGATGACCATGAACCCCTCCTGCTGCTCCTCGTATCTCCCAAGGGGTGGGATTATGACTGTGAGCCGCCATACCCAGCTTGATTTTTTTTTTTATTATTAACGGAAGTCCGCGTTGACAGTAGGGTTCACTCTTGCACACACCCCCTTGGGTTCTGGCAGATGTATATGCCATTATCTGACATTATAGTGACTACAGAATAGTTTCGTTGCTTCGAAAAATTCCCCGTGTTTCATCTAGTTACCTTTTGACAGTGGCCCTTTCACAATGCGTATCTTCTCCTTCTCTCTTCTCAGCCGGCCTCACCCTGCTGCACTCCCCAGCTTTGTTTCCGACCATACCGGTCTTTTGCTGTTGTTATTTCACTTCCTCCAGCCATGCTCCATTCCGCCTGTGGGTTTTGCTCACAGGTTTTCTTCTTCCTGAAATGCATTCTTACCTCCCAGTCTCTCACACACATCTTATCCCAGTTTATAATTATGTTTGCGTGTGATTATTAGATCTGCCTCCTTGCAAGGCTCTGAGCTACTCGCTGAGAAAACTCTGCCCTTGCATTGCCAATACCTGGCACACAGTGGCTACTCTGGAGCTGTATTAGAGGCCTCTGTCTGCCAGATTGTGTGACAGAGAGCTGGATGATCACAGTGATAATGTAAGGTGTCCAGGGTGGGGCTAGGACAGTGGTGGCAAAGGACAGGGCATGGCTATGGAAGTGAACCTTAAGGGAAGATTCTGAGCTTGAAGGGTGAAGGAATTAAGAGGCTGGATGAAAAAATTCCTTCCTTGCTGTACCCCAGGATGGAGAAGAGAGCCAGATAGTCAGAGAATATGAAGGGATAGCGAGATTGGGAGGTGACAGAGCCGAAATGAAGGAAGGCAAAAGGTTGTATTGGTTCTCCGCGGGGCAGAGATTCACAGCGGAACGGGGAGAAATCGCTCAGAAGGGTTGTGGAGAATTGGAAGGACGTTGCTCGTGCCACCTGAATACGAGCCATGGGAGAATAAATAGCTTTTACTTAAAATGATGACAGGGGAAGTGGCAACCTCAGGGGACGGCCGGGTTTCAGTTCAGGCTAGAAGGTGAAGGAGATCAGCTAGGTTTCAGGTTGCATTTAACAGAAACCAATTGTAGCCACCTGTGGTCAGTGGAGGGGGGGGGGGGATGTGGTGGCGGGGGGGGGTTATTTTGCACATATTGAACAATGTGCTCCGAGTCTGCCACTGTGTGTGGGAAGGGTACTAGGCACTGAGCTGCACACACACTCCAAAAGAGACGTCAGCTATAGCTAGTTCAGTGAAGTTGAGGAAGTAGGAGCATTTGCTCAAAGGACAGGTGTTCCAAAAGATACAAATAGAAGCTCTGGTGGGGTAGAACGAGGCAGAAGTGCAGAGCAGCGTGGGGATTAGAGCGGTTTGTGGGTTCAAAATGGTGGCATCAGGAAAGCTGTCTCTAGAATGGTAGCTATTGGAGGCCCTGTAAGTGTGCCGCGTCAAGCTTGTTGTGTGTAGAAATCCCTGTCAGGGTAGACACCTGCCTGCTCAGCTTTGCCCGAAGAATTTGGAACTCTGAGTTCCTTCACCTCCTTACATCTCCAGTGTCCCACCAAACTGGGTACCTCTCGAGGAGCTGTACCCTGGACTCTTAATAAGCTAGCATCCAGCCCCAGGAAGCTTATGGTCTATTGTAATTATGACATGGCAAACATATTCTAATCCATGGACTTCTTCAGACCTGGGACCATTTCTTTTCCTTATTTATATAACTCTTCATTCCAACGCTGAGGGCATTGCCTGGAGCTTAGGCAGGTGAACACGTTACTGAGGAAACGAATGGACTCGGCTCTGGTCCATTCCCATCCCCTCGATGGGAAAAGAGGCCCCTGTGGTAAGACTTTCTCTCTCTTGCCCACCCTCTCCCGTGATTACCAATTTCCTGGCCTTAATTCCACATTTGCCAGACAGAGACCATCTGCCAGGCGAGACAAACCCAGCTCGAGAGCCACCCTGTCCTCATTCCTTCTGAGCTGCCTCCCCGGCATCCTCGGAGAACCTGGGTCTGACACATAATGAGTGTTTTCTCCATTTTTATGAAATGACATCTCCACAACGCGGCTGGAGGAACAGCCGCCTCTGCGTCCTTCCCCCGGTATCTATGGCTCCAGCAGAGGCGGTACCCAGAGTGAACGTACCAGATGGGGACTAACACGGTTGTGACATCAAATTTAGGAATGTGATTACTTCTGGAATAGAAGGGGAGACGGGAGAAAGAGCAAGGACAGGCTTGGGGGACTTTAGCTCTAGGTGTGACGTTTTCTTTCTGGGAACAGGTACATATACACCGTGTCCTTGTCTCTTGTCATAATTCTGAAGTGTTTAGATGAGAGAGTTTAGAATAAAATACACTTATCTTGGACCAGTGGATGCCTGTAAACGGGCCTGGAGGTGGAGGGCAGCCCTGGCTGATGAACTCTGGAGGCTTGAGGGTATTAAATCAAAGATTCTCAGCCAAGTGAGGACGGAGGAGTGGCAGAGGGCTTCTGGGCTCAGAGCCAACATCTTAGACCAGAAGGTTCTAAGCTGAGTTTGACCGGCTAAGCCAGCGAATCTATTGTTATTTACCGATGAAAGCCTCAAAATGCGCAATTGCCAGCTTCTTAGTGGGTCTGTTGTCTGGAATCAGGAACATGTGCTCCTATAGAAACAATATTCCAAATGGCAGCTCTACCCCAATGCCAACCCACAAACGATTACATTTCCCTAATGCACCTAAAATACTGTACTAATAACACCGAGGAGCCTGCCCACTGTTTATAACAGCGTTTCTGTGGGAAAGTACATTTGGAGTTTTAATGCCCATAGCACACATTCCTCAGCCCTGCAAGTCCTCTGGACTCTTGACCTTATTCCCACATTGCTGATTCTTATCAGAGCGGCTCCCTCTGCGGTGGAGTGCAGGTTGGTAGCTTCTGTTGCTTCAGGATGCACGCTAGAGTTTCAAGCGGTTCATCTTCTCTGAGGTTACCCTAACCCCTACCGTGTACCCTGCTCTGGGATCTAAGTTTAGCCTTTAGTCCCAAGCACAAGGAGGGAGCCTCATAATCAATATGCCTTGCACACCCAGTCACAAGTTGACACATCATGTCAAAGGGAGGGGACCAGGAGTTCTCGTAACATTAAAGAAATGGCATGGGAGACTAGTATAATCTCTGGAACACTGGGATGCGAGATAGGCCTTGGACAACATTTGACTAGGGGATAGGGTGATCAAGTAGAGAATTTCTTGATCTATGTTACAGACCAGTGGGTAAGGGAACTTGCCACCAGCCCTGATGTCCTAAGTTCTAGCCCTGGTACCCATATTGCAGAAGGAGAGAATGAACTCCCGCAAGTTGAACTCTGAGTTCTAGACATATGCCATGGAGCATACACATATGTGAAATAAATAAATGCAGAGAGAGAGAATTATCCTAATGTTGGTCGGAATGGCGTTTAAACCATGTCCTAGGTAGAGCACAAGTGACTTCAGCAAGAAATAGCCCTGCACAGGATACAGATGCTCAGATACTCTTAGTTGGAGAAATGAAATCTCCAAGATCCCTGTGGCATTTGAAGGGGCCCAAACCAGAACTATCATTTTTCCATAGACCAAATGTCTTCCCTGTTAGCTGTGAACACTGTTATTATAATACCCAGAGTCCCAGACTCAGTGGGGAACAAAGACATATGTGGGTCCTGGCAATGGAGAGAAGTAGTGAGAATTCAACACGCAGTTCTGGCAGAGCCACTGAAGTCACCGCAGGAGAGCGTGAGTCACCGGGATGCTCAGAACTAAAGAAATTTAGGACAGAGGGGACTTAAAGCTCTGATACCATCCAGGGCTTTTTTGGGGTGGCAACATTCCTACAGGGACGATTCCTTCCCCCTAGTGTGTAGTCAAGACGAGACTTAAGTCAAACTGTCTTGCTTTCTCCTGGGAACTTAATCTTGGATGATGTGACCTAGACACCGAAAACCTTATCATCTATGATCCCTGTGCTCTCTTCCTGAACACTAAGGACTTCCTGCCCTCAGGCCTCTGAAGTTGTCCCCAGCTTCCTGTCCCCTGAGCAGATTCTCCAGCTTTCCCGTTAGTCCTGTTGGCCCTGTGTCATCTTCCTAAGACTTCTCTTTGTGTGTCTGCGGTATGCGCGTATATGTGCAACTTCTTGTTTATCTGCATGCGTGTGGGTATGGACACGAAGATGTCAGAGGTCAACATTGTCTTCCTCTGTTGCTCTCCACTTTACTTTTTGAGACAGTGTTTCTCGGTGGATATGGGGTTCTCCAGTTCAGCTCAGTTGGCTGGCCAGCAGGCCCTGGGGATCCATCTTTCTTCGCCAGTGCTAGGGTTGCAGGTGCATGCCACCACTCCCGGCTTCTATATCATATGAGTACTGAGCATCTGAACTCAGGCCACCAGGCTTATGCAGCAAACACTTTATCAACTGAGAACCTCCTCAGGCCCAGCATATGGTTTCTACTTAAATTACTCATAGTCTATAGTGCGTGGCTGAGAAACTCTCACCAATCCAGACACAGTTGGCAAAAGATTGGTAAGTCAAGGCAAATATGATCGATCCTTTGCTGCACCTGAAGCACCTCAAGTTATAGATCTGCAAAGGGCATAGCTATGGCTTACCATCCCTACTTACAAAAATGAAAAATGCATTTCATTAAAATGCGGTAAGCTCAGCTTTTGCCTGAGAAGACAAAGTTGGGTGGGCTGAAGAATGGTTACGACGAATAGTACCCTGAAAGACAGGCACCATGTTCTAACCCTGCCCTGGGCTGGTTATGCTGGTGACATAAGAAATACAATGGGTTTTTTTTTTTTTTTTTTGCATTGGTAACGAGCAGTTTTGCCTCATTTGCTGAGGGAAATAAATATATTCAGTTTCATTAATGGAAGGAATTTTAGGAACATGGAAAAACTGCAATGCCATTCCTTGGTAATCACTAAAGAGGGCTGAATTAGAATTCAATGGCAATTTAAAAATAGCTGAGACAAATGTGTCTGGAAGTGTGTCTGCTTAATTAAGCCAAACAGTTGGCCAAATACACTGAGGTATGTTCAGTTCATCCCGTTGGCATTTGCTGTTGCCTCCATGATGAGCGGACTGGCTGGGCTTGTCTGAGAAGGTAGACTTCTCTATCCACAGGCGCACACGACTCAGAGAGGTCCAATCTATCTTCCCAGAGGGTCTGGGGCCGACCTGGTTCTTAGCCCTGGGGCCAGCCCGTCCTTACACTTAGAAGTCAGAGATTTGCTTCCTGGTAGAGCTCAGGTCTGAGGGCTCTAGTCTTCACACGAAGTTCTGATGCGCTCAGGGGCCTCGGGCAGTTTTCTCTGGTCTAACTGGCCTCTCTCCCACTTGACACGTGGCAACTGTAGCATGGGTAGAGCCTGGATACATCCAGTGCGAATGTTTCCCCTAGATTTCTGGTTTCTCAACCATACCCTGGAAAATGTCCTCCCTCTCCCTGCTAGCATAGTTCTGCCGCCATTAGAGACAGTATCTCTCCCCTCAACCTTCTCCTAACCAAACCCTGTCTCAACTCTGATCTTGCCTCCCCCCCCCCCAAGATTTCTATCTGCGCACAAGGCTCACCTGAATGAAAAGAGCTTTTCTACATAGATAAGAAAGAGCTTGCTCCCAGGTGAGCTCCTACAACAGGTCTGGTGCTGAGTGACGAACCTCCCTGCACCTGGCCTCGGAGCCGCCATAGTCGGAGACCTTTAAAAAAGTGTTTCTTAAACCAGACATGGTGCCATACGTCTTTAACCCCAGCAACTCAGGAGGCAGAGGCAGGCAACTCTCTGTGAGTTCAAGGCCAGCCTGGGCTACGAGATGAGTTCCAGGACAGCCAGGGCATAGTGAGAAATGGTCTCAACAAAGTTTTTATTAGCATTTGTTAATTATACATAAAATGGGTGGATTTAATGATACTTTCTGCATGCATACAATGTGTTTTGGTTGTATTCACACACACACACACACACACACACACACACACACACACACACACACGCATCCTCTTGTCTCTTTCCCACTAATCCTCTTTCTTCTCTCAACTAGCCTCTCTTGTACTTTCAGGTCTTTGTGGTAATGGGTTTAAACCCATTAGGTTAAATTAAGGTTGTTTTCTTGAGTGGGGGTGAGGGGCTATTAAACAGGACTGAGCATGAACACCTGACCATCCCAGCTACACCACTGAAGAACATGTCTTCCCCTCCCTCAGTAACTAGCAAGGTCATCAGGAAGGAGAGGTTGTCACAGACCTTCCCTGGTAGTTTTTATCAGTCTCTTTACCTCCTTCATGCTACTCCCAGTACCGTTTGTTAAAAAATAAATAAATAATAAATAAAAAGGAACTCTCTCAGTAGGATAAGTCTCCCATCCATCAAAACTATTTGCTCCAATTAATCTCCGATCTTTAGCAAATAGAAATTTTAAAGGAACCTACAACTTCACCCAAATCTGAATGGGAAGGAAAGGGAAGGGAAGTTCGCTTTCCAGGTTTCTAAGCTCTGGTCTGCACTCCCTTTGCCCACACAGTTTCCCCGTCTTTTAGTGAGCAACTTCCTGGGTGACTCTAAGGCAATCGGGCCCTAGCCACACAGTCTCTAAGGGTATGTTCCCATCTGACATGAGCTTGTGAACTAGGTTCATTGTCCACTGGTGCAAGCAGAACTCCAGGCTAAGTCCAAGAACTGTGTCAGAGATCCCTGCAGCCACCTACATCGTGGCCGTGGACTTTGTACTCAGGCGGGTTCATTCACAGTGCTGAGTTACTCCTGGGATTCTTGCTGTCTTTTACTTTCACTTAACCTCACACAAAAATTAGACCTTACAAGATTAACCTTACTCCCCCCCCCCCAAAAGAATTAGAGAAAGAAAAAGTCTCCTTCAAATATGGGGCTGGATAAAGCAGTCCAGCTCTTGAAGGCTTGTTTCTTTCTGAACTACGCTTACCTAGACATGAACAGCCCTACATCTGGAAAGCAATGCCTTTAACAGCTCCGTATACTGTGTTGACCCAGGATGAAAGAGTCGTGGCTGTGTCCACAAGCATGTGCTGTGGAGGAAGCTAACCTAGCGGATGTCAGCTGCCTGTGCACACATGGCCACCTTGCAGATGTCAGCTCCCTGTGCTGACCTTAGAGGTTCAGAAGCATGAGCTTCCAGGGTCCTAGCTTGCTTTCTATTGCTGTGACAATAACAATGACCAAAAGCAGTTTGGGCAGGAAAGGGTTTATTTTAGTTCATAGCTCCTTAGTGCGTCATCCAGGGACGTCAGAGTAGGAACGCAGGCCGGAAGCTGGAGGCAGGAGCTGAAGCTGAGGCCGTTGAGGAGTGCCGTCTACTGGTTTGTTTCCCATGGGTTGCTCAGCCAGCTTTCTTATACTGTCCAGGACCACTTGTCTAGGGATAGCATTGCCCCCAGAGAGCTGGGTTCTCCCAGGTCAGTCATGAATGGAGAAAATGCCCTTTAGACTCTGCCACAGGTAATCAGATGGAGACATTTTCTCAACTAAGGTTCCTCTTCCCAGATAACACTAGCTTCTGTCAAGTTGACCAAAACTAACCAGTACATCCATTGCCTAGAATCCTGTAGGAACATACTTGGACCACTTGGTGTTCCTTTTGGAAACTACAGCTCCCAGATTCCTCCTGGATTACAGACACCTGCGCGCGCGCTGGTGCGCACAGGTGCAGGACATTTCTCCCAGATACCCTTGCACTTCTCGTTAAAAAGCGAGATTCCACGAGGTCTCGCTCTCTCTTGCCCCTTACCCTTGTGTGTCTTGCACACCTGTCCCTCATCGTGTCCCCCCCATTAAAGCGCACCCACGTGGGAGCCGCGTGTCTGTCTTCTCCTTTCCTGCGTGTTTTGTCTGTCCTGTGTTTGTCTACACACACACCCGCTTTAAAAGAATAATACCACTGAAGCTTGGAGCAGCAGAGGTTTATATCTTTTCTGTCTGCTTTAACTTGGCCAGGGAAATAACCAAGTGGTTTCCCTGTTCCAAAGTTCCAGGGAGTCCAGGAAACATCTCTGTGTGGAGGAATCTTTCTGTAGTCACAACTAAAAAAGCAATCCACTGCTTGATGCCTACAGTGCCTAGAAAAAGAACCCAGCATGGAACCAGAGCCACTAGGAGGGGGTTGGAGAGTCCCCTCTCTGGCACTGATGACTGTACTTTACCTTTCTGAGAAAGCACACTGATTGTCAACTCCTATCACACCTCCAAAGAAACTCTGCTGGCTTTAAGCTTTAAATATAATAAGGCAAACTTACAACCACGTGTGGTGGCACACGCCTTTACCTTCCCCCACTTTTCTTGTTATTGTTTGTGTGTTTTCTCATTTGTTTGGTTCTTTTTTTTTTTTTTTTTTAGATAGGTCTCTTTACAATAGCCCTGGTTGTTTTAGACCACTGTGTAGACCAGGCTGGCCTTGAACTCACTGAGACCCGCCTGCCTCTGCCTCCTAAATGCTGGGATTAAAGGTGTGTGCTATAACCCAAATAAGAGCTTATCTTTAAAAAAAAAAATAGATAACTAAACACTACAAAAGATGTATCTTTATTACAGCAAGATGTTATATAAAGATAAATGCCAATAATTGATAACAGAATAATACACATTCAAAAAAATCCATGCTGAATTTGAATGAATTTATAAGAAACCACTGTGATCTGAGTTTCGGAAAGCAGATAAAAATCTGAGAAGATAATTCATTAATGGATGATGCACAGATGACAATAATTATGGAAAGGTATAATTTTATCAGTCTTATTTACTCAAGGGGCTATCATTGATTTAAATAGACAAGATCCAACATTTCTGAGAAATGTGGAGGGCGATTTGACCTTAATGTGTAAAGACTCTTAAAATGGCCGGGATCTTTGAGCCAATAACGTTGTTTTCAAGATAGCTTCTAAGGGGGCTGGAGAGAAGGCGCAGCAGTTAAGAGCACTTGCTGCTTCTCTGAGTACAGGAGTCTGATTCTGGTGGTTCATTAATTGTACCTCCAGCTCCAGGGATGCACTCTTCTGGCCCCTGCCAGCACCTGTACTTAAATACACATACATATAGCTAAAAATAATAGTAAAAACAGAACTTTTTTTTTTTTTTTGGTTTTTCGAGACAGGGTTTCTCTGTGGTTTTGGGGGCT
>NW_026068051.1:1006700-1008848 GCF_014885135.2 Alexandromys fortis | reverse complement strand
GTCCTCAGAGCCCGTGTAAAAGCCAGCTGGAGTAACACTCTAACAGTGAAAAGGGAGACAGAGACAAGAATCCCCAGAAACTCAGGGCCAAGCAGCGTGGATGTCAAACAACAAGACAGACCCTGCCTTAAACAACGTGAAAGGTCACCCGGGGTTGTCCTCTGACCTCCACATGCACACCATGGCAATTGCACAGCCTCACATGCAGACATAAACAGACACATCACATATGCAGAAACACACAAAAATAAGTAAATAAATTAAAAAAGAAAACCTTCTAAGGATATAAATGAAAATATGAATAAAATTTTATGCATAAAAGTATTTACCAGAGTACAATTATAGCTGAAAACAAATTTAGTTTTCAATTACAGCATAAGTAGTAATTTGTGATAAACCCACAAGAAATTCATGGCTTCCATATGTAGCCATGAAAAATAATTTTACTATAGAGACATTTGTGAGATGATAGTAGATATAAAATATAGAATATCAAACTGAACATGCTCATAAACTATGTTTTCAGAATAAGACTCAAAGACCAATTAAGATGGATAGAAATACAAATAATGTTTTTGCTTGGTTTTTTTTTTTTTTTACATTTTATATATTCTGTTTGTGTTTCTGTGTAAGTGGGCACATATGTGTGACGGCACACATGTGGAGCCAGTTTTCTCATTCTCTCACATGGGTCCTGGGGATTGAACTCAGGTCAGCTGCCTTTATCCCACTGAGCCATCTTGGCAGCCAGCCGTCTTTTAGGTTGTTGAGACAGGGTCTGGCTATGTAGTTCAAGCTGACACCTCAGCCCCCGAGTGCTGGGGTTCCATGCTGTACCACCATGAAAGGTTTGATTCTGTTATTATCACTTGTCTGTATTTTCCTCATTTCCGTCGCCCAAATTTCTTGACTCTTTTCTGGTCTGGTAGAATCTGTGTGCCTGGCAGTGCCCAGAGAGGTACAGTTTAGATAATGGCTGCACATATTAGGTAATTATACATTAACTAACCTTGTGACTTTTATAGATGTCCTTATAACTTTCTGCTTTAATATATCTACTATCTTGGTGTATGGTTGCATTAATCAATAGAGTTTGCTTTAAGATTGAAATAATAATTTTACAGCCGGGTATGAATGGCAGCAGGGCACTCCCCGAGGGCAGCCCGCAGGACAGCCGCTCCACAAAGCGACAGCCTTCAGCTCCATTTGCCACGGGTCACATCTTTCTCTCGCTCTCTTGACCTTATCTGACTCCTGCTTAGGTTCTTCAACTCCAATCTGGTTCTCCATCTCCCCCGTGCTCTCTCATCTTGACTTCTTAATGGCTTGTTCTCCTCCAGACTTCGTAATTTGAAACCTTGGTGCAGACAGAGCCCATGCTGGGATTTCCCGAGGCTCTGAGTTTGCTTTGCAGTCCTGTTCCAGTTCTCTTGGCTTGTCCCAGGTCCCTAGAGCCCTGACAGCACTCCCAGCAAGCAAGGCATACACTCCTGGATAAGTTCTGTCTCAGCTCACAGTCTGCTAGAGCTGTTAAGGCCTGGGCCTGGCCCACAGCCCCGTGATCTGGCACCCTCCGGTGGCAGCAGGTGGGTGGACCTTGGCTCCGAGTTAACTTCAGCTTTAGACCCTATGCCCTGTCCCAGGTGCCCTCCTGTGACCATGTAAAGGGACCTGCTATCAGATCTGGGTGAGCCTCACTTCTGTCATATCCCTAGCCATTCACCGCCTGTTGTTTGCTGATAGAGACATTCAAAGATGACCCTGTGTTCCTTCTCACACAAACGCATTGTCTGCCAAAACAGGCACCTACATATTTGTGTGTACAGAAGCACAAGCCATGATTTGAATGAGGAGACCAGAAGACAGCTTGCAGGAATTTAAAATTTTCAATTCGTTTATAACCATACATTGAACCGGGGGTCAATTAAGCTGCGTTTGGTGGCCCATAACTGTAACCCCAGCGCTTAGGAGGCAGAGACAGGAAGATCATGAATTGGAAGTTACCCTGGGCTACACGGTGAGTTTGAGGTCAGCTTGGATGACATTTGGAAACCCTGTCTCACTAAATGTAAGAGTAAGAGGAGAAGGGGGAAGAGGAGGAGGAGGAGGAGGAGGAGGAGGAGGAGGAGGAGGAGGAGGAGGAGGAGG
>NW_026068051.1:998816-1006664 GCF_014885135.2 Alexandromys fortis | reverse complement strand
GGGGGAGGGAGAGAGAGAGAGAGAGAGAGAGAGAGAGAGAGAGAGAGAGAGAGAGAGAATCCTAAAAGGACTTGAGTCCTTGGTTCCAGTTATTCCTAAGACCCAGCAGCAGCCTCCTCTCTTCCAGCCTGGGTTTTGGCATCAGACAAGAGTCCTTGCAGTACCCGCCCCTTTTACATCTATTTGATGTGGTTTCCTTTGACTTGCAGTGCAGGGGCCCTACCGAAACAGCAACCAAACAGCGTGCTTTTGAAGAGAGTCGACGCATTAATAACTAGAGCAGCATGGGACAGAATGTTGATGAGCTATCTGATCCAAACTGTTGGTTACAAGAAATAGTCAAATTACTAGAGACGCGTTACTTCCAGGCCAGCTAAAAGGAAGGCTCTTGAAAATTATTTATACCAAAACCAGGGCCAACTGAGCCAGGAAGCCCGCCGAAGAGCGCTAGGGACCCGCCATTGTTTTCTCTCCTGGGACCTTTTGACCTCCCAGTAAGTCAGCCGGCTCCCTTCCCCGCCCCCACCAGCCTTCTCTACCCAGTCTTGCACCTGACTGGAAAAAAAAAAAAAAACTGGCCTCTCTAGCCTCTGCATCTCTATGGCCTTCTGGTTTTAGCACGAAACTGAATTGAAGCGTCCCTTTGTGTCTCTTATGCAGGCTCCCAAGAGAGAATGCTTGACTTCTGCTTATCTTTGAAAACCAAAGTACACAGGGCAAAGGTTGCTGGATATGCTTTATAGCCACACATTGGGCAGGTATCCAATTAACTGTGATCGTGGTCATGTGATTCACTGCCCACTTAGTCAGGTGGCTGGGCAGAATTTTTATCAGAAAGGGATATGGGCATGACCAGTCATAATTGGTATCTCTTACCAAACCTAGTTAAGTGTAATTTGAGCTCTAGCCAATCAGAAAAATTAGGCCTGTTGTAAACATGGGCAACCCACTCCCCAAAGGCTCGCTCTAATTATCTCAGCTTGGCAAGAGAATTCACCTCTGGTCCTTGGAGGTATGTAGCCATACTCTACTTCACCGTGTGCCTTCTGCAAGTCCCCAGGCCCACCTGCACCTGCCTTGAGTGTTCTGCAGTGAGCTAGATGACTCCACTCACTCGGGAGTCTATTAATTTCCTTCTCCCCTTAACCACACTAAAGACTTTGCTTAGTAAAGCATTTTGAAGATTTAGAAAGTGACTGCTCAGTCTGCTCAGGATTTATATCCCAAACAGATGTGCCAAGAAGTCATAGGAATCAAACTGCTGTTCTGTGAGTGGAATAATAGATTAACTTGCTTTTTAGTGGTTTCGATTACACAGCTGTACAAATTGCAGTGGAGTCTTCAGAGCTAAAGACGCTTTTATCTAAAACGCATCAGTTCTTCAGGATGGAGGATTCAGCATAGTGGATGCACTGGGGAGCAAGCGCACATCCCTGCAAAATACTTCAGTTCACCAGAAGGAAAGCCACTCAGGTAGTTGAGAGATGGTGTACTTAGATCATCTGCAAGAATCTTCTATCCTTCACCATTATCACTGAATTGAGCCAGGAGGTGGTGACACAATGCCTTTAATCCCAGCACTTGGGAGGCAGAGGCAGGTGGATCTCTGTGAGTTCGAGACCAGCCTGCTCTACAGAGTGAGTTCCAGAACAGCCAGGGACATAACAGAGAAACCCTGTCTCAAAAAATAATAATGATAACAATAATAACAATATTAATAATCCTAACTGAACTGGATAGTGTTCCATAATGAAAACAAGACACCCTTAAATAATAGCACCACCGTCTGAACCCTTCAGTTTCTTGGAGTTTCACTTTCTTCATTCAGTATATTAGTGCTTGTTAGGGTTCAAATGTGAAATGCACCCCCCCCACAGGCTCGCAGTTTGAACACTTCTCCAGATGGTAGCACTGCTTGGGGAGTTGTAAAGGCTTTAGGACAAGGGGCCTAACTGGCAGAGAGAGGGCCTTAGGAGTGATCGGAGATGATGGACTTAAAGGTTGTAGACCCCCACAGCATCCAGTGGGGGCCCTCACCTTCCTGGTCCTCTGGAATGCGGGGAAGCAGCCTCACACACCCACCTCCACGGACACACCCACCTCCACGGACACACCCACCCCACGGACACACCCACCCCACGGACACACCCACCCCACGGACACACCCATCCCCACGGCCAGGTCCTGTGGCCCTGCCTCGTCTCTATGGTAGACTGTCTATGGGTGTGTGAGCCGGAATAACCCCATCTTCTCCTCGGGTGCTCTTGTCATTGTCCTGTCACAGTGACAACAAACACAGCTAATAATACTGCATCCTGTGGACGCTGCTGGAAGAGCCAGTGCTAGTGAATCAGAAACTTGGCAAACTATTAAGCCGAACAATTATCATTCCCCACCCACAAGGCAATCCACTACTTAGGGTGACAGAGGAACAGGACTAATAGAGTACATATATATTACAAAGGAGGTTTCCTGGGTCTGCTTCCGCAGTATAGGCTGGGGAGCCCAGCGATGGAGTAAGCATGGTAGCTGCTTACTCCACAAAGCTGGGTACTTCAGTGGTCACCATGTGACAGGAAAAGTCTGGAGAGTACCTGGAGAGCCACTGGTCTTCAGTGCATGTCGGATGGCTGAAAGAGCGGTCTTCCGATGGGAGTGAAAGATGGCAGCCGTGATGATAACAGCACTGACCAGCCAGGAACCCAGGTAGACAGGCCTAAGTAGCACTGCTTTTTCCTTCTATCTGGGTATCTGAGAGAGGGCCTCCCCGCTACCCTAGCTAAGTCTTCCAGGAAACACCCTCACAGACACACCCGAGGTGTGTCTCTTAGTTGATCCAAGATTCACACCAGATTGCAGAACCACTCAAATTGGTAATGAAGATTATCCATGACATATGGGCTCTATTTTTGCTTAAGAGGCTGGACTCAAACTTCTAACTCTCCCGCCTCAGCATGCCAGGTGTTCCATTTAAAACTTTACTATTTGTCAAGGTATTTGCTCTTTTTCCAGCATAGTTCCCTTTTTTGCATAAAATCAAAGTGTGGATGCATGGTCATAATTGTCCATCCATTTTTAGCACAGCCAATACTAAAGACGCTCATTGACACAGAGGTTCGCAACCTGTGGGTCACGATCCCTTTGGCAAATCTGTCTCCAAAAACTTTTACATTACATAAGCACATTCATAACAGTCGCAAAGTTACAGTTATGAGGTAGTAATGAAAATAATTTTGTGGTTGGGGGTCACCACAACATGAGGAACTGTATGAAAGGGTCGCTGCATTTAGAGGGTTGAAAGTCATCTGATCTACAGCTGTTGAGTGTTGTTTTTACGTCAGCATGGAAGTCTCTGACTTCCTGTTGACTGAAGTTTGATGATAGGCTTTTTAGAGAAAGGAGAGGCTTAACACTATCCAAAAAAAAGTCTTCCACGACCATCTAAGAATCGCTACTCGACTAGAAATACTGAGAAGACATCTAATACTTGGCATCTAGCACTGGCAGCCTGGAAAGCTAGCCGAAGGGACCATTAATACAGCACAACTAAGTCTTAATTTGAATTACAGCTAACATGCATGTGAAGGTTTTTCTGGGGTCTGGAGAAAACTGATGGGGAAAAAAGAGTGAATTCAAACAAGAACAAGAAATAATAAACCTCGCAGTAGTGGCGCACACCTTTAATCCCAGCACTTGGGAGGCAGAGGCAGGCGGATCTCTGTAAATTCGAGGCCAGCCTGGTCTAGAGAACAAGTTCCAGAAGAGGCTCCAAAGCTACACAGAAAAACCCTGTCTAGAAAAATGAACAAACAAACAAACAAAAAAAATCTCAATAATAATAGTAAATACATAAAAATAAAATGAATAACTCTGAGTGTGTTTTAAAATAACAAAGAGACATTTAAAAGACCCATGGAAGGAAACTGAGGCCTCTCCTAAGAGCCAGCAGTAAGCAACTAGATTTTTCTTTCTCTCAGAAAGGAGACACTGAGAGGATAGCACAGTTGGGGAGAACATTTGCTCTGCAGACCTGAGTTCAAATCCACAGAGCTACATCAAGGCTGAATGTGGCAGCACTGGGGCCTGTAGCTCTAGCATCATGGTGGACAGAGACTGGGGGACGTGGGGGCCGCCGGCCTAGCTCCAGGTTCAGTAAAAGACTCTGGTGCAAGGAAATAAGGGGGAAGAAAACAACAGACCAGTACACTGAGTGTAAGTGTAGCATACTCCATACAATGTGCATTCGACTCAAACACGCACATGCATGAAGCACATGCAGATGCACACACACACACGCACGCACACACGCAAAACCATGCTGTCTTACTTAAAAAATCACCTAAGATAGTGTGTCCGTGCTTCCACCAACCCTATGCACTAATTACTGTTATTTCTCTTCCATGGTAAGGACATTGGTTGGAAGGGAAAGACCAGCGTCCTCCACATAGGTGACAATAGGGACACAGTGTAGACACAATGGGAAAGGCAGGTCCTAGAGCCACTTCGTGGATATATAACAACACAGGTGACTCTTAGAACTTTTTTTTTTTTTCTTCTTTGAGACAGGATCTTATGTAACCTGGGCTGGCCTAAAATCCTGATCCTCCGCCCCCCCCTCCACCGCCCAGGGACTGAAATTGCTGGTGTAAGCGAGCCACCATACCCTGCCCGAAACATGATGAGTCTAAGTGAAAAGAGGAAAAACGGTGGCAGAAAACACTTTTATAAATAGAATTTTACAAACTAAACTAAATAATACAATGCTTAGAAATACAGGCATACACAATTACAAATTTTCGTTATTGTTGTTTTAAGACGCTCTCATTTTATAGCCCAGGCTGACCTGGAACTTGCTCTGTAGCCCAGGGTGGACTTGCTAGGATTATAGGCACTATATCTGCCTTAAACTATTTTCAAAAAGTAAGAGAATGATATTTTTACTAGATATTTACAATGCAGGTCTGAAAGTCATTGGCTAATCCTTGTGATTCCAGGTAAAGGACTGTACTCTAGCTCCGGAAACTACCTGCCGATCTCTTAAGCCTTGTATTTAATTCTAAATCAAATCACCTTCACAGCTGCGAACACTATTGACGGGTCAAGGCACACTGCCATCTTCTGACTGTGGTCAGGACTTGGTCCTTGTCTACAAGGCTGGCAGAAAGGATGAGGTAGAGAACACAGAAGAAAGGAATGCTGCTTGGCTGAGGGGTGATGGGCTGGTGGAAGGGACCCACTGTGAGGGCTAAGCCAGTGATTCCAAGATGGCTGTCCTGCCGTGGGTCCTAGCAGGAGGTATGTGAGAACCTGCAAGGCCCTGGCTTTGCTCACAGTGTATTCCTGAGACTTGAGACCTCCCTCTGTTGCCCTGGACTCTGCACGATGTGTTTGTGTATTCATCCACAACGCCTCTTTAAAGTTTCTCCGGGAAATGTATCTCTCTTGGGTTCCTTGGCTGCAGTTTTCCCCCTAATAATTGGGACCACGCCACCCAGCGATCCCACCAATTTTCTCAAGAACAGACGCCATCCAGGGGCCCATGTGATGTCGGGGATTTCCAGGTGATAAAAAGAACACACTTGAGGGGTTTCCCAAGGATGTTTTTTCATTTTTATTTTTTGATTATTATATGTATGTGCATGTGGGCCTGCACACGCCGCAGCATGCATGCAGAGGTAAGTGGACAACTTCATGACGTCAGTCCTCACCTTCCCTCTTTATGTGGGTCCCAGGGATCAAACCCAGGTCACTGGGTTCATGTAAGCACCTTGACTGGCCGAGCCATCCCACTACCCTTGGCCGCAACAGTGTTTCAGGTCTATCCATCTCTGTGGTGGCCTGGATTCTCTAGGTAGGAAACCACAGCAGACACTGTGCCCCCAGCTTGCTTGCTCAGAGTCGCTGGAATGGGTCTCCCCAATGCCCTGCCTCTTCATTGGCGTCTAAGGATGAGGGTCTTCCCCATGCAGCTGGCCTGACCTGGCAAAGCCTCTGGTTTCCACAGGGTGGATTGTGATGGAGAATGTACTGAGCTCTTATAGCTTAAGGGCAGGGGCTCCTTGTTGGGAGCTCCTACGTCAGAGTCCTGATTCCCACCAAAGGCTGGATTCCAGGTTTTTCCTAACGCACAAGGGTCCATCTCTGCGTTAGCATTGTCTAAGCTGCTTGCCTTCTGAAGAGAGGTGCAGGTGCACATGGCTTTGAAGGAAAAGCTGATGGGAAATTCACGGGTGAGGCACAACAGGGAAACACGTCACACGATGGGGAAATACGCCAGGCAGGAAAGTAGCAGGTCATGCGAGCTGCTCCTGGCCCCAGATCAATAGAAGGCCTTTGAGTCTCTGGTGGATTAGTGAAACCGTTCAGTTTTGGGTGCTGGGCTTCTGCTCTTCTTGGGACAGAAGTCTCTGTGTTCTGCTGAGGAGAAGGGAGGACAGCAGACAGAGCAGCCCTGGGATCTAGAAGGGAACCTTTGTATAAGAAGCTCCCATTGCCCTTGAAGGCCACTTACCAAGCGGTATTTAAAGAGATGAAAGTAAGTTTCCATAAATACCCGTTGGTTCATCCCTTTGTTCTGTAACAGAACACTCAGGCAGAAGAAACTCTAACTGATTTTTTTTTTCTTCCCATCCCTTCCCTGTGTAGAGTCAGGGCCTGCTGAGCAGGAGCAGGCTGGAACAGGATTTCACACTGGCAGCTGTGGAGGGGCTCACGGTGTTGTGACCTGGGGCTACAGAAGGGTATTTGCAGCAGTGGCCACCCTTGGGTGTTCTGGCCAACTGGGCCTGAGCTCCAAAGCTCTACCAGAGAAGCAAGATTCCTCGATGGGCTTCTGACCTCATGTTGCAGGGATCAGAATCAGCCAGGAGGTCAAACACCAGGACTGTGGCTGCCTCATCACCATGCAGTGGCCCTGATGAGGATGCAAAAGCCAGCGCTTGGTCACCAGGGCTAGGAGCAGTACCCTGGGTGTCCCAGAGACGGCTGGAAGAGGCCATCCATCACTGATGTTACATTCTGTGGCAAAGATACAAGCAGGAAGCCATCAGCTCTGAATCCAATCCTAGAAAATACCTCTCTTCTCCTGCTCTAGCCTCTTGGGCACAAGAGGGCTCTTCTTTGGGGGGTTCTGCTGCTCAGCGTTCCCCTGCCAAGGATTGTGATGATCGCTTCTGGGTTGGGGTTGGCGGGTTGGCTTTGAAAATGGGACACACTTGTCTCTTAGGTCTGGGCTCAAACCCCTGATGTAAACATCCCCAATGGCACAGGTGACAGTGTCCCTGACTAGTACAGTAATATGTTTCTGACCCCCTCTCATGCTAACACTGTTGCTCCTGATGCTGGCCCCCCAGGCTGGAATGTGCAGGGAAAGGACAGGAATGCATGCTTATGCATGAGCGTGAGGAGGCCAGTGTTGGACATCAGCTGTCCTCCTCCAGGGCTCTCCAGGGTCTCTCACTCAACCTGAAGCTCACTGTTTCTGCTAGGCTGGCTGGTCAGTGAGCCCCTGGAATCCACTTCCCCAGAGCTTGCGGTACAGGTGCACACCACCACACCTGACTCTTGCACAGGTGCTGGGGTCTGAATTCAGGTCCTGGAGCTTGCCCAGCAAGCCCTTTACACACCAAGTCATTGCCTCAGCCCCAACTTAGTTTTGTTGAAATATGAGCGGCAGGGCTGCGTCCCCAACACCCCAGCCGCTTGGCTAGCTCATGCCCGAAATAACAACACACAAACTGTATTCATTTAACTGCTTGGCCCATGAACTCTAGCCCTTACAGGCTAATTCTCGCACCTGGACTAGCCCATTTCTAATGAAGTGTGTAAGCACCCCAAGGTGCGCTTACC
>NW_026068051.1:987704-996206 GCF_014885135.2 Alexandromys fortis | reverse complement strand
CACCTGGACTAGCCCATTTCTAATGAAGTGTGTAAGCACCCCAAGGTGCGCTTACCAGGAAGATTCTAGCCTCCGTCCATCATGGTGTCTCTGCTCCAGAGAGCAGAGCTGTTGAGTCTCCGGGAGCAGAGCAGAGTCTGACCTCACTTCCTTTTCCGCCCAGAATTCTATTCTGTTTATTCCGCCCACCTATCTTTTAACCTATCAGGGCCAGCAGTTTCTTTATTGCTCAGCCAATAAAATCAACAGATTGATATGACACTCCCACATCATAGTTTTTTTGTTTGTTTGTTTTTTGTTTGTTTGTTTTTGTTTTTGTTTTTGAGACAGGGTTTCTCTGTGGCTTTGGAGCCTGTCCTGGAACTAGCTCTGTAGACCAGGCTGGTCTCAAACTCGCAGAGATCCGCCTGCCTCTGCCTCCCGAGTGCTGAGATTAAAGGCATGCGCCACCATTGCCCGGCCCCAACTTAGTTTTTAACGTCTGTTTTATGTAAACACATCAGCAGACATTTATATAGTTTTTAGAATGTTTGGAAATGCCCAGACCAAACTCAATAACAATTAGAAAGTGAAATCAAAATTGTTAGATATTTCTGAAGAAGTTTAATTCCTTAACCTGGCATTATCTTCGTTTTCAATCATTATAATAAAGTCAAAATTACTTGATCAATTTTAAATGCTTGTTCCTATCTTTTACATTTTCTTTACATGTTAAGCATATGGTTACCACTAAATGTCCTTGAGATGAATTAGTTAACTGGAAGTAGCAGTGAGTTCACTTGGGTGTGTGTCCTAACAGAAGCCTGTATCACTTTACCCAATCAAGTCCATAAACTTTATCCCCATGAAAACTCTCTCCAAAAAACCCTTTCTCGGCATCTCATATTTGTGTGTGTGTGTCTAACTCTGAAAATTAAAATTAATTTGTTTTCATAGGAGTAAACCATACCAGAAATGTACTAGGTATTATTGATTATGAGTTGGAAGAAATCATTTTTTAATTGCATATAGTTTTCATTTTATTGATTAATACAATTTGAAATTACAATTTCCTAGAAAAATGGAAAAGATTTTCCCAGAGATGATTATGATAAACTCTCAATTCTGTTTCTCTATTGACTATACGTTTCCTAATGAGGCCAGTCCCCTATAGAATGT
This sequence comes from Alexandromys fortis, assembly GCF_014885135.2. Classification (NCBI taxonomy): domain Eukaryota; kingdom Metazoa; phylum Chordata; class Mammalia; order Rodentia; family Cricetidae; genus Alexandromys; species Alexandromys fortis. The sequence goes on along the minus strand of NW_026068051.1, from coordinate 995,048 downwards.
CGATGAAACTCAGGCCAGTTGGTTTTCACAATTTTCTTTTAAAATTACAGCCGTTAGGGGCCAACGAGAGCTCAGTGAGGAGGGTACTCATTGCCAAGCATGCTGACTGACTGTGATCCCTGGGACCTAAGTGGTAGGAAGAGAACTGATTCCCACAAGTTGACCCCTAACCTCTACACGTATGCCAGTTCGCCCACATGTGCATATGTGTGCAAGTACATATAGAACAAATAAATGCGTGTAAATAATATAACAAGTTATCAGTTTAAATGTGTTTGTGAATTTATAGGTGACATTGGCAATGCATTTGTCCAGGTGCTCTTAACAAACTTAACAACAACAAAAATTCCTCCATAACACAGATGTGTGCTCTGTGTGTGTGTCCATAACATAGACAGGAGGATCAACTTATGCAGAGAGGAGGAAGAAGACCAACTCCTTGGCCACTCCCCTCAGGTCAATGTCACTTCCTGAACCTGGCTGCCTCCTTCTCTGAGACCCCTTCATCATAAATTTAAAATTCCCTGATTAGCTTTCATTTCCTCCAGGCTGGTTTCTGCTACCTGCATCAGGAACCCTAAAATGTCTACTTATGTCAAACTATGCAATGATGCGTAAGCGTTCGCTCACTGTGTTTGCCCCAGAGATTCTCATCTCATCGTGTTGCTCTCGCTGAGGTCAGGACGTCAGTTCTTTGGTTAGACCACAGCCATACCTCCCAGAACACGTACCAATCCTGTCTGATCTCAGAAGCCATGCAGGGTCGGGCCTGGATAGTACTTGGATAGAAGAATCCTTTGGTTAGACCAGACGATGGTAGTGTGCACTTGAGAGGCAGACAGGTGGATCTCTGTGAGTTCAAAACCAGCCTGGTCTACAAAGCAAATTCTAAGCCAGCTAAATCTCCACAGTAAGAGAACAAACAGAAGAAAGAAAGGACAGAGGGAGGAAGGGAGGGGAGAGAGGATAAGAGGGATGGAAAAAGGGAAGGAGGAAAGGAGGGAGGGAGGGAGGAAAGGAATCCTTTGACTAAAGAAAGGTACCTAAACCAATGTGACATGGCTTCTGAACAAACACACCAAATGAGGAGCATTTTTTACAGAAAGCTGCAGCCTCATCACTGGGTGGTCCCTGGATATGCTGTGCAGGAGCACTGGGGATAAAGAAGAGTGAAAGGGTTTCAGAACCCAGCTCTCTGCCATGGTGCATGGTGGGAGAATCTGCACCTTTGAAGACTAATACCGAAACCACACGCTTAGCTTTCTGACTTCCTTCTCTCCAGCACCAAGATAAGAAGAAAAGTATACACAGTCAGTTGGGGTCATCAGGAAGTGATCATTAGTTTTTCTGAAAACACGATGCCTTGGGGGGCTTTAAAAGTACGAATTTAACCATTCCTATAATGAATAAATATTCAAAACAGTTCTACATAAATTTTTCTTGTCCCAGGCTAGCAGAAATACTTAAAACTCTATCACACATATTCTTCACAATTTTTCTTTTGCATCTATTTTGTGGTGTGTCTGTGTGTTGCTGGGGATCCAGCTTGGTGCTTCATGTATACTAAGTGTATCCTCTGCCATCAAACTAGCCTCTCTCTTCCGTTGAAAATCCATTCTTTTCTGGGTGGTGGTAGCATAGGCCTTTAAGCCCAGCATGTGGGAGGCAGAGACAGAAGGATCTCTCTAGGCCAACCTGATCTAAAGGACAGGCACCAAAGCTACAGAGAAACCCTGTCTTAAAAAAACCAAAAACCAAAAAACAAGAATAAGAAAGAAAGAAAGAAAAAAAAAAGAAAAAGAAAGAAAAAGAAAACCCATTCTTTCCCCCTAGACACCTGCAGGGGTTTGAATAGAATGATCTCCCTAGACCCAGATGTTTAAATACTTGGTTCCCAATTGGTGGAGTTGTTTGGGTAAAAGATTAGGAGGTGTTGTCTTGCCAGAGGAAGTGTAGCACTGGAGGCGGGCTTTGAGATTTCAAAAGACTCCACCATTCTGAATAAGGAGATCCAGGCCAAAAAAAAAAAAAACAAAAAAAAAAACAAAAGAAGGCGCCCCTGAGGGCAACACCTGAAACTTACTGACCTCTGACACAAATACACACAGGTATGCTTATCTACACACACACACACACACACACACACACACACACATACACACGTGCATGCATACACACAGGTGCACATTCATACACACACACACTCCTGCATTTTTCTTGGCTGGAAGTCAAGAGAAGTTAAGACAACTTGATGAATTGCTGCCCGTGCAACTGACAGAGTTTGTGGATCTATTGTTATTGAATAAACTCTGAGATTGAAAAAAGACAGCAATGTGTCTAAATTCCTGATATAGCATGTGGTGTGGGATATGCTCTGAATGTATTTTATTACCATTGGTTATTAAAGAAGCTATTTTGGCCAATGGTTTAGTAGAGTAAAGCCAGGCTGGAAATCTGAACAGAGATATAGAGAGAAAGTAGGTGGAGTCAAGGAGATGCCATGTAGCTGCCAAAGGAGAAAGAAGCCAGCCACCAGCCAGAACCTTACTGGTAGACCACAGCCTTGTGGTGAGTCACAGATGAATAGAAATGGGTTAATTTAAGATGTAAGAGTTAGCTAGAAATATGCCAGAGCTATTGGCCAAACAGTGTTGTAATTAATACCGTTTCTGTGTGATTATTCGGGTCTGAGCAGCCGGGAAACGAATGAGCATGCTCACAATGGTGGCACAAGCCTGAAATCCCAGAAGTGGTGGTAGAGTCAGGAAGATCAGATGTTCTGCATATAAGTTCAAGACCAGCCTGGGCTACATGAGACTCATCTTGAAAAACAAGTAAACACATCTCTTACTATTTCTCCATGATACAAGTAAGTTGCAGGGGCGGGTGGTGGGGGATGGGTGGAGGTGGAGAATGGTTGGGGGTGGGATTGTGTTTTGAAACAGGGTTTCACGATGTAGTCCTGGCTGACCTGGAACATGTATGTCTTCTATCTGCCTGCCATGTTGTGTCGTCCCCTTAAGGTTCCTACTTAGTTGACATTCATTCTGTCCACTCTTGGGCACCCAGTTATCCTCCAACCAACCACTGAGAGGTGGCACACAGTTCCACATGGTTTCTTAGTTTCCTTTCTGTTGCTATGATGAAATCCTCTGACAGCAACTGGAGGGAGGGGAAGCATATTAGAATATTTTGCTCAAAGTTCAAGGCACAGTCTGTCCTGGCAGCTGGAGCTTGGAGTGGCTGGAAACATTAAGTCTGCAAGCAGAGAAAAAATGCATGCTGCTGTCTAGGTCCCTTCTCTGTTTATACAGCCCAGGAGCCCAGGGAATGGCACCATCCACACTGGGCTTGGCTCCCTAACTGACGCAATCAAGATACTCCTACACAGTGTGCCCCAGAGGCTCATCCCCAAGCGAGTCTAGAGTCCATGAAACTGACCACAGCAAGCATCACGCCGGGCTGCTCTGTGCAGGGCTGGGCTGGAGTTCTGTTCTCCCACAGGCCCTGTCTTACAGCTGAGGTTCAGGCCTTGTCCTTCTGCATTTCTCTAGTCATCTCTGGTGTCCCTGAGACCCCCCTCGTTTCCTTGGAGTTTGACCAGGTGTGTACAGTACCTGTGGTAGCCAACCTGTCCACGCATCGGCCACCTCGCTTTGTGTGCTCGGCTCCACGTGCTTTTTCTCTGTGGGGGAAGAAGTCTCTCTACTATGCTTCCCATCTTTTCTGAATCATGGCCTGAGTTTGCCTCTTAAATTTTCTCCCGAGGCAACGAATGTCAGAACAGCAGCTAGCTGTCCAAATGGAGGAGAGGCTAAAGGAAGGGAAGAGGCTAAGAAGGAGTCATTTTTTAAAAAAAGAAAGAAAGAAAGAAAGAAAGAAAGAAGGAAGGAAGGAAGGAAGGAAGGAAGGAAAGAAAAAAAGAAAGAAAGAAAGAAAGAAAGAAAGAAAGAAGGAAGGAAGGAAAGAAAGAGAAAAAGACTGCATCGATGAATCTGGCCTGGTGGCCATTCCTGGAAGTTGTAGACACCATGGAGGCTGTGATGGGAGGAGGATCACTTGAGCCTGGGCTGGGTGGGCTCATCTTAGAAGAAAAAAAAGTTTAAAGATAAATGCTGGACAGGGTGGTGGTGGCACACGCCTTTAATCCCAGAGGCAGAGGCAGGTGGAGCTCTGTGAGTTCGAGGACAGCCTGGTCTTCATGAGTGAGTTCCAGGACAGTCACAGTGGTTACACAGAGAAACCCTGTCTTGAGAAACTTGGGGGGGGGGATGGGGGGATATAGCACAGGTGAGTTCCTGCCGCCGCCACCTAGGCACCCCTGGCCATTGCTTCGTTGAAGAAACTGCACGTTAAGTACAAATGGAGAAACTCTTACAAAGTCAGCGGTTTGTTAAGAAAGAGCTCGGGCTGCCCTCCCTCCTGTCCATTTCTACCACACTCTAAGTCACTGGAGCTTCCCCAGCCCGCGGCCCCCTCAGCGGGAAGCTCCACGGAGAGCGCTTCTGCGGAGCCTGTGGTGGAGGCTGCGGCTGGGGCAGAGTTCAGGTGCAGCAGGAAAATGGGGGCAGAAGTCAAAACTCCAGAGCAAGGACGAGAGCAGGTGCTCCTTGGCTGCTCCTTTGGAAATTCTGGCCTAGGGCAGAGTCTGGGTTACAAGGCCCTGGTTGCCGTCTTAGTTTTTCAGAACAATGGAATTGTATCACCTGCAATCATTTGTGGGTCTCAAGACCACACCATTTTTCTTACCTCAATCCCTCTTTCCCTCTCACTTGGCCTCCACGCCCTAAACCACCGGACAGGACACATGGTTTTCAGACCTTCATCTCCCGCCACCATTCTGCGGGTTTTCTGCTGTGGCCCTGGATTGCGAGGGGTTTCGTTTGCCTTTTTTTTTTTTTTTTTTTTTTTTGACATCACTGACCACACTGAGCTTTCATCCATGGTCCTCGGAAGAGGCTAGAGAGCTTCCGTACTCTGGGGTAGGGCCCACATCTGTTTATGCCTGTGTTCCCCCTTGGCGCAGATCAGGTGCTTCGGGAAGCCCAAGAACCAAACACCTGGCCCTTATTCTGAAGCAGTTCCCTGAAGCCTGGGGCTCTATAGGTGTTTATTTCAACTCTCTTGCTTAATTCGGGAACCTCCCTCGGTCCCTCTCCTTGCTTTCCCTCTACAGTTCCTGTCTGCCAGCCCTGCTCCCCACCCGGTCTCCTAATTAAGCCCAGACAAAGAATGCTCCTACCCCCTCCTTTGGCAGCTGCTGGTGGCCCCTCAGCCTGCTGCTCTTCCTGGTGTTTACATCCTTAGCTCTACTGACAGGAGCCTGCCCCGGAGGCTCACACTAACCAGACTTCACCTGTTCAAAAATGACAGGCAGAAAGGCCTCAGAGTTCAGCTTCTTCTACATCTCATCCCTCCCTAGAGGGCTCGCCTTGGAACCGAGCCCAACATTAATAACACGGTGGAGAGGGGAGACGAGAATGGCACCTGCCTTGTAATCATGGCGCGCTGGCCTTTTTATGCGAGTCGTCTTTCTTGGCGGATGCAAGACTTAACTTGTTCTAGATAGAAATCCACGTAATGATAAGCTGGGCTCTTCTCTAACTTATATTTACCTTTTTGCTGACCTCAGAAATACAAAACTTGAAAGAAACTATGCCTTTGAGGACCTGAATCCGGTGATTGTTTCTAGTCAACCAGTGCCTGACAGACAACACACGCACACACACATGCACACACACTCCCACACACACACATGCACGCACGCACGCACACACACACGACATACCCACTCCCACTCAAACACACTCATTCACATAAACGTACTCACACACATACACACTCACACACACTTTCTAGGGAAACTTTTTCTAACCTTGACTCCTCTACAATTAAATACACAGGAGATGTATCTATGATGTTCCTTTGGTGACACTCAGGTTTAGAGAATTTTGCTGTCTGGATCCAGGCTCTACAGCAAATAAAGTAATCTAGCTAGAAGGTCATTTTGTATAGCAAGTGATTTTAGGAAATTTTTTTTCTAAGTTTTCTCTTTCGGTTTCTCAAACATGGCTCCTGGATTTCCCTTCTTAGGAAGAAAATTCCCCGTAGGCAGTGTGATGCCGAGTGAGACGTGGCTGTGTAAACCAACGTGGTTGTTCTTGGTTGCTATAGGTACCCAGACAGTATCTTTCTCATTTTCAGAACCCCTAGCTAGGTGCAATGCGTCACGGTGCTGTAATCTCAGCACGCTGATGCAGGAGCATTACAAAAAGTTCAAAAACCAGTTCGAGCTACAGAATGAGTTCTATGCCAGCCAGAGCTGACCTCCTCCCCTCAATAAAAAAAAAAGAACCCCCATATTATTAGGGCATCAATATAGCAGCCGAGAGACCAACTTCCCTTAGAAACCACAGCCTTGATGACTAGCCCTGAACAAACAGGGTTTTTGAAGGACTTGAGGGCAGATTCCTAAGAAATGAACTTAAAGCTTCCGGGAGGTGCAAGGCTTCTCCATTCTGGGTTTGTTTGTTTTGCTTTCTCTCTGGAATTCGGAGACAAGGGACGGTCTCCAGCTGTGCACTAAGTGGTTGACCTGTAATGTTAATGAGATCTGGACCTGGGGTGACTTGACTACGGAGCGACAAACCAGTCCTAAGCGAGATCTTCAGGCGGAAGACGTCCGGGCTATCTATTCACGCCATTGCTGTCTCGGGTGTTCAGTTATGCACATCTGAATCTGATCCTAACCGAGGAACAAGGCCGGTAACAGATTTACTGGGTTCCAAATCGACAAATTAGGGTTTAACCGTCCTTCTTCCTCTCAGATACACCCTCCACTGACTGCATTCCTTTCCATTTAATTTTAAAATGTTTTCCTCTGGGGCTATAGTGACTGTAAAGACGCACGGGGAAGCTTCTGGAATGTTCGTATTGTCTGCTCCTTGTTAGTTTCTTGAGTCCAGTCACAATTCACTTCAGACAGACACCTTTTTTTTGAAAATATATTGTTTATCAATAAAGTTTTAAATATTTTTATAAATGTGGAAGTGCTAACTAGATAAAAGCCTTTAAAAGGATTTCATGGAGACTGGGAGTTGGCTCAGTAGTTTAGAGCACTGTACAAAAGATCAGGGTTCGATTCCCAGCTCCCACCCTGCAACTCGCAACATCTGTAACTCCAATTCCAAGAAGGATCTCAGGCTCTCCTCTAGCCTCTGTGGGCACCAGAAGCAGCAGACATTATACGGCACAAATACATACATGCAGGCAAAATACTCACACACAAAAATAAAAATCTAAAAGTTTGTTTTGTTTTTCTTTTTACTTTTTTTTTTTTTTTTT
>NW_026068051.1:953705-987628 GCF_014885135.2 Alexandromys fortis | reverse complement strand
CGTCCCGCCCTTATCGTGTTCCCCTCTCCCCATTAAACACACCCACGTGGGAACCGCGTGTCTTGTCCTTCCTTTGCGCGTGTCCCGTCTATCCTGTGTTTGTCCACACACCCACGCCCGCCCCGCCGCCGTTTTAAAAGGAATAATATCAATAATGAACAAAAACTGAAATCCTAAATGTAAGTTATTTAGCTGCTTCAGTTATGCATCTCCTGAGTACTTTTAGAGGACACATGGCTGTGACAGGCACCCAGGCCACCACTACCCCTAGGGCTCACGCAGTCATTACCCAGACTGCCCTCAGTCTCTCCATCCCCTGCCCCAGCCTCCTGGGATCACAGGCACTGGCTGTCACGTCTTTGTGTGCGATGACTCAACCACACTCTCAGCCTTGTAGAGATAGCAGCTAACCTGTTTTATCCATTTTGTGTTATGTGTGTGATGTGTGTGCAGTGTGTGTACATGTTTGTGTGGGTGTACCTGCACTTGTGACAGAGGTCAATGTTGAGTATTTCTTTGTAGACCAGGCTGGCCTCGAACTCACAGAGATCTGCTTACCTCTGCCTCCTGAGTGCTGGGATTAAAGGTGTGTGAGACCACCAGCCTACTATTGGTTATCTTTCCTAATCATTCTACCTTGCTTTTGAGACAGGGTCCCAAACTGAACATGGTGTTTACCAATTCAGGCGGGAGGGCTGGCCAATGAAGTCTAGAAATCCACTTGATTCTACCTCCTCGATATATTGTAATAAATATATATAAAATATAATGTAAGTGTATAATATATCTAAAATAAAATATATTGTAAGTGTATAATATACCTAATATAAAAATATATTATCTATCATATAAAAAAGGTGCACGCAGCTTTTATTATTGTTGCACAAGCATGTGCACGCGCGCGCGTGTGTGTGCGCGCGCACGTGTGCTATGTGGATGCATATGTGCTAAGGCATGCATGTGGAGGTCAGAAGACAACTGAGAGGAGTTGGTTCTCTCCTTCCACCACGTGCTTTCTAGGGATTGAACTCAATTCAGCAGGCATGGTGGCAAATGCCCTTACCTGCTGAGCCATCTCTCTGGCCTCTTGTTCGTGTTTTGAGTTGAATTACTAACCAGTAATTCCATATATACACACATAGTTGCTTCCCGCGGTGTCAGGCAAAGAGTGGTTCTCTATGGAATAATGGAGTGAATGTATTATAGGTTAAATAACCTCTCATGGACCACTAGGAAAATGTATTTCAAGTCCCAAACATCTGACTTACAAGTGAGCTTCTGGAATTCACTTGTAAATTAGGGGCAATGGGGGGCTCTTCAGCATTGGCATCAATCATGGGCTGCAAGGAAAATTTCAGGCAATTCTCTTCCAGCTTCAAAAAAATTATGTAAGTCTAAAACGTAAGAGGGTGAAAATCATAATGCAATTATCACGAGAAACTATCGGAACCCTTAGCCATCCTGGATAAAAAGAGTGGAAGAGAGCAACGTCTTGGATATTGTAATGAAAATGCAAACACTATGACTAACACAGACCGTATGAAAATAGAACATTTTCATTGCATGGCAAAAAAGAAAAGATGTCTGTGTCTTAAGCAATCAAAGAGCGAAATTGAAAATGCAAGCAACTGGAAAATGGCAGTTCATAGACGTGCTCTGTTAAAATACAGGCTGACGCTAAGTTTCCCGTGTAATTTAAAAAATACTCCACCACAGTTTTCACAACTTATCTGGATTCAAAAGGAAAGCAATATCGGTCTGACATTTGTAGGAAGCCAGTTTGGGGGTGCATACTCAGGACACAGTCCTTTCTGCTGAAATGTTCTCCTGACAAAGGAGTAAGTCCAGACAGCCATTTTTGTCAAACACTCCAGTCTAGGCTAATTGGACAAGTGGAGAGCTCTCACCTCAGTCGGCCCACTGAGTGTTATCTACAGAACATGAATCAGCGTGCGCTGAATAGGCAGGGCAAGTCGAGGGGAAGCTAAAGCTGGCACCCATGACTAAGTTTCACAAAAGCAAAAATTATGGGGGAGCAGAGACATGCAAATGGGCAGAGGACGCCCTCAAAGGAGAGAAGGGCCGAGGCAAGAGGCTGGGTTGGAGGGCAGCCTAGGGCAACGAGTTCTGTCTTTGAATTTTTGTCCCTGGGAACTCTGGCTGACTTTGTTTCTTGTTTTCTAAGTTATTAATCATCTTAGAACTGAGGATTTAGTTCAGTGGCAGAGCATTTACCTGGGTTTGGTCCTGCACCAAAAGTTAACTAATTATATAATCGCCTAACACTCCTGACCACGGCCAGAACTCAGCTTTACTTTTCATTTGATTATTTTAAAGACTTATTTTTATTTATGTATATACCTGTGTGTGCGTTTGTGTGTGTGCACAAACATATACATACATGTTTATACATACATGGAACTGGAGCTATAGTTTGTGAGCCTCCTGAAGTGGGTCCTAGAACCCAAACTTCAATCCTCTGCAAGAACAGCAAGCACTCCTAACTGCTAAGGCATCTCTGTAACCCCCTCATATGTATGTATATCTGCACACCTGTCTGTCTGTATGTCTGTATGTCTGTATCTCTATCTATCTATCTATCTATCTATCTATCTATCTATCTATCTATCTATAGACAGGGTCTCATTTGTCCCTGGCTGGTCTTGAACTCACTGTGTAGGAAGGGATAACCTTAAAACTCTGATGCTCCTGCTTCATGCTCCAAGCACTGGAATTACAGGCACAAATCCCTTCTGGTTAATGGCTCTAGGCAGTTCTGGGGATCAAATCCAGGGCTTCCTGCATGATAAGCAAGCCCTCAGCCAACTGAGCCACATCCCCAGCCTCCTGCTTTTGACTTCAGCAGGAGGTCAATAATTCGTCAGCATCCATTGTTTGTCAGACACTGTTCTTTGCACTGAAGATAATAATAATAAATATGAGCGGGGAAAAAGCCATGAATTTATTGGGGTCAAGTATGATGATTACAATGTGTAGACAGACAGAGAATTATAACCCAGTGTAAAAAGTGCAACGGCAGAGCAAAGGGCAGAGTGTTGTGGGAGAGGAGCATCTCATGGTGAACCTCACCCAAAATCACTTGAAGGGGTTTAAGTGAGATTTTGTACCTTGTAACCAGAAGAACCTGTCCTTGAGCATCTTTGTGTTTAAATGCATAGCCACTGGCCGAGGAGAGGGCTCTGTGTGTAGTGTGGGTGTGTAGTGTGTGCTGTGAAAACACGAGGGCTGGCGAGGCTTTGGATCCCTAGGACCCACACAATGTCAGCTGCGTCTAGCGCCTCGCCTGGAATTCTAACCTCAGAGGGTGGAGACTGGCTTCCCAGAGTGAGCTGGCTAGCAAGGCTAGTGGTTCAAAAATAAAGATTAGTCGGGTGGTGGCGGCGGTGCACACCTGTAATCCCAACCCTTGGAAGGCAGAGGCAGGTGGATCTCAGTGAGTTCCAGGCCAACCTGGTCTACAGAGCGAGTTTTAGGACAGCCAGGACTGTTAGACAGAGAAACTTGGTCTCAAAAAAAGACAAAAAAAGAGTATAGGCGAACTCTGGGTGTGAGTGACTCTGCCTCAGTAAACAGGGCGGAAGAGCCTCGACAGTGATTCCTGGTATGGATCTTAGGCCTCCACACATTCGTACACACATGTCCGTCTCGATCCACACATGCACGTGTGCTCACCCACAAGCAAACATACAAAAACACATGCATGAATGTCACACACACGAAAAAGAAAACTTCATGTACATATTGCTCGCTCTTTTTCTCTCTCCTCGCCAGGATTAGTTAAGAAAGCAAATAGCGGGGCCTGGAGCCATGGCTCAGTTGGCAAAGAGCTTACCTAGCAAGCATGACAGCCTGTGTTCGAGTCTCTAGGACCCACGTAAAAAGGCCAGATGTGGTGGCATTCTTGTCATTTCAGAGCTGAGGAGACAGAGACACGAAAATCCGTAGGGCCTATTGACTTGCCACCCTGACCTAATTGGTAAGTTTCAAGCTAGTGAGAAACCCTGTCTCAAAAGAGACAGCTGGAATTTTTGAAGGTGTCACTTGAATTTATCCCCTGGACTCCATATACATGGGCACATGCATACACATATGCTACTGTACACACATGCATAAAACTATAAATAATGGTGCATGCCTATTATCCCAGCCCTTGGAGGGAGAGGCAGGAAAAACAGGAAGGAGTTCAAGGATAGTCTCAGCTACACAGTGAGTCTGAGACTAGCCCTGGCCATATGAGACTCTGTCTCAAAAACCAAAACAATAAAAACCAAATCAAAACACAGACACCTTCTCCAGGTTAGAGTTTAGGCTCCACCACCTATCTGTACATGGCCTGATGCCAATTACATAACCTCCACGTGTATCCATTTTTCCACTTATCTCATAGGATTGCCCCGAGGATCAATGGGTAATTTACATATAGAGTATAGCTGACATTTAGTGAGCGCTCTGCAATTGCTACCATTTTTATTATTGTTGTTGTGGCTGTCGTTAATCTATTTTTGTTGCAATTTGAATAAATGTCAGCTGGGGAAGTCTGAGTAGCAGGGCTGATATGCTTGCCACGTTTAAGGTCTGGTCTTCGACTCTGTTGCTATACATGGGAAGCAGCTGACACTGGGCGTGCTGGCCTTTATAGACCTGTTACTTATCACAGTACATTTACTGTCCACTAGGACGTTCTGGAGAGTCACCTCTGCTAGCAGACCCAAGCAGGCCATCAACACAAGTGGATCAAACATATTCTTTCCTTAGAAATAATTTCATTGCCGGGCAATGGTGGCTCACGCCTTTAATCCCAGGACTTGGGAGGCCGAGGCAGGCAGTTCTCTGTGAGTCCGAAGTCAGCCTTGTCTACAAGAGCTAGTTCCAGGAGAGCCAGGACTGATCACAGAGAAACCCTGTCTTGAAGAAAAAAAAAAAAAAAGCAAAACAAACAAAAAAGAAAGAAAAGAAAAAGGAAAAAAGAAATAATTTCATTTCAAGCCCACTCCCTGAAAGTACACACAGACACCATGTTTTCTCAGTACACCCAAATCATTGGTCTTATTTTAGTGGTAGGTTTCTTAGACCTGTCATTATTTTAAAAAATAATAATAATAATTTATTTAACTTTATATTATGTTCATTGGTGTGAAAGTATCAGATCACCTAGAACTAGAGTTACAGACAGTTGTGAGCTGCCATGTGGGTGCTTGGAATTGAACCCAGGTCCTCTGGAAGAGCAGCCAGTGCTCTTAACCACTGAGCCATGTCTCCAGCCCCAGGCTTGTCATTCTTGCTGGTAGATGATCTCATCCATCACCTTTTGGGTCTTTTCTAACTGTATTTCTCAGATAGAAACCTTTACTTCAGGTCTAAGGTATAGTCATTCCTTCTATGAAAAAAATCATGCCAACTATTGAAAAATGGCTCTGTCCAACTTAAAATTCCTATCAGGGCTGGAGCGACGGCTCAGTGGTTAAGAGCACTTGTTGCTCTTTGCAGAGGACATGGGTTCCATTCCAAGCACACACATGGCAGCGCACATCTGTTATTTCAGTTCCAGAGGACCCAGTGCCCTCTTCTGGCCTCCCTGAGCATGGCATGCATGTGGTGCATGGACATATCTGCAGGCAAAACACCATACACAGCCAGTCGGTGGTGGCGCACGCCTTTAATCCCAACACTCAGGAGGCAGAGGCAAGCAGATCTCTATGAGTTCGAGGCCAGCCTGGTCTATAAGAGCTAGTTCCAGGACAGGCTCCAAAGCTACAGTAAAACCCTCTCCAAAACCAAAACCAAACCAAAACAAAAACCACCTATACACATAAAATAATAGTAGTATAAATTTTTTAAAAATTACTATTGTTTTCAGCCATGATAAGATGAACTAACACTCTTTTAATGGAGTCTAGAGCTGTCTTCCTCCCATCTTCTTGGACTCCTTGCTGTCTCGAGACTCCAGAGAGGTGAGTGCTTTAAGCATCGACTCCTCTTCATGAGCGAGAGCGCTTAGCACTCAAGAATGCTTTAATAGCTATCGCTCTGCGGAACAGATGTTGTATGTTTCGTGGGCGTCATAAATATTAAGAGTGATGTTATACTACTTGCAAAGCATTCTCCATTAATTGTTAATGCTCACTGTGTGGATAAAAGAGGGGAAATCCTTGGGGGGAAATCAAGTCCATTTTTATGTCTAACATCACAGTATTTCAGTTTCTGAAGCTGGGGAGCATTAGTCTCTGATTTCTGGGCTAGCATCTGAAATCTAATTCGGGTGACACTCCAGCACCCCTTGTTCCGCAGGGTCCCACGCTGAAACACAGACTGTGTGGCTCTAATAGGAGACATGGTGGAGAAGGAGGGCAGGTGTGAACCCCAAGTCCAGTTCCGTCTCTGCCTGGCTCAAGAACCACACATTTCCTTGGCCTCCCTGAATTTAGTTATTTAACCTATGAAAGTTGGAGGGACAATCCCTATCTCATAGGACCTTGTGATAGTTAGATGAGAGGTGTGTGTATGTTTTAATTAGGGTTACCGTTGCTGCAGTGAAACACCATGACCAAAAGCAAGTTGGGGAGCCAAGAGTTGGTTGGATTCCCACTTCCGCGTCACTGTACATCACTGAGTGACCAGGAGAGAAACTCAAACAAGGCGGGAACCTAGAGGCAGATGCTGATGCAGAGGCCATGGAGGGGTGCTGCTTTCTTATAGAATCCAGAACCACCAGCCCAAGGATGGCACCACTCACAATGGGCAGACCTTCCCCCATCAATCACTAATTAAGAAAATGTCTTACAGTCAGAGCTTATGGAGGTGTCGTCTCAGTTGAGGGTCCTTCTCTCAGATGACTTTAGCTTGTGTAAAATTGATATAAAACCATCCAGTACAGTGTACACACACACACACAGAGAGAGAGAGAGAGAGAGAGAGAGAGAGAGAGAGAAACAGAGCTCTGAAGAGACTAGGTCAATGTTTGGACTGTCCTTAATCCACTTTAAATGATTCTCAGTGTGGACTAATGTAACGGCTAATCTGTCTTTGAACTTTTGTCAAGGTTGCTGAGAGTTTCTGCCCATCACGTAGAAGACTCTGCCCAGTGAGATCCAGCTCCTTCAGTGATAGTCCATATGCAAGATGAATGTTGATTGCTCTTTCCTACTTGCCCATGACACTATTCCAGGTTGATCCCAACTCTCCATCTTCCTGTCTTGGCCTCCTGGGTGCTGCAGGTGTGCACCTTCATGTGTGGCTGTCATTCATTTATTGAGAGTCCATGAGTGGCCTCTAATTAGATTAGTTGAATCCCATAGATGACAAAACAATTACAATATCATAGTAGGTGTTATAAAAACCCGAGGGAACTTACAGTTCTGTTCAGGTAAGGACAGAAGCACGTTAAGAAATAGGAAGCCAGGTGTGGTGGTACACACCCATAATCCCAGTATCCCCAAGTAGAAGCAAGAAACTGAAAACATAAGGCCATCCTCAGTGGGTCTGAGGCCAGACGGAACTACGTAAGACCTTGTTAAACGAGAGTGATGGCGCTTGCCTTTAATCTTCCTTTAAGCACTCTGGAGGCACAGGCCAACAATCTCTGTGGGTTCAAGGATAGCCAGGCTCCAGAGTGAGACCCGGGTGACAGAAGGAATCTGGACACGTAATCAGTGATGTCACAAAATCCAAGAATGTGCAGATCTCTCCATTGTAACAAACGCTTTACCTTCCTAGTGAAACATTACTTGGCTTGGCTTGTAGCCAGGAAGACAATGCTCTCAGGCAGAAAGGAGACGCGCACAGCTGTCCCCACCCTGAACAGCACGAAGCCTCCAGCACTGACCTGTATGTGCTGACTGTTTTTGCCACGAGCAGCTGTAGATGAAGTCAACTGAAATTCTACAATCCAATCATGTACAGCACCAAGCTGGTTCTTCTCCCTGGGATGAATTTTAAACTGTGGCAAAGTCTAAATTTTAAATCCTTCAGTGTATCCCCCAAAGACTCTGATTCAGGAAATTGCAAAGAAAATAGAAATGAGAAGAAAAATTACAGAAAGATGAGATTACATTTGAAACAACCTGGACTCTCTCTGCATCAGCCTCTGGGAGCGGTCAGCTTTCTTTATATGTCAGTTTTGCTCTGTTTTTGTTTTTTTGTTTTTCTCTTTGCAGTACCAGAGTGGAACCCAGGGTCTCACCCAAGCTAAGCAAGCTCCAGCCCTGAGCTACAACCCTGGGCTCCTTCTCTTTATGTCTATCATAAAAATATTGCTTTCTCTGCAATCCAAGCAAATAGACACTTTAAATGTACTGTGTTCCAGCAGACGCTCAGTTGTTAACCCCTGTCCTAGCTAGACTCGTGGACGTGATGCACCCTAGAGTCACCTGAGAAGGGAGTCTCCGCGACAGACAGGCCAGATCAGATCGGCCTGTGGGCATAGCTGTGAGGGAATTGTCTTCATTTTCTAATCCACACCAGAGGGCCCAGCCCACTGTGGGTGGCACCATCCCTAGGTAGCTTTTCGAGGGCTGTATGAGAAAGCTGGCTAAGCATGAGTCTGAGTCTGTGAGTGAGCTAGCCAGGCAGCAGTGTTCCTTTGTGGTTCCTGCCCTGACTCGGCTCATTGGCGGTTTGTGACCTGGAGGCCTATGCTAAATAAACTCCTTCTTCCCCAAGTTGTTTTTGGTCAGCCTGTTTTATCATGGCAACAGAAGGGACCCAGGACTGTCTACGCCCACACTTCCACCTTTCCCTGGGGAGGGCAGCAGAGAGAAGGTGAGCTGTGGCTCTCTCTGGACCAGACTGGGTTCGCAGGTGGTGAAATGGCAGATGAGAGAAGGCACTCTGGCTGGGCGGTGGTGGCGCCCGCCTTTAATCCCAGCACTAGGGAGGCAGAGGCAGGCGGATCTCTGTGAGTTCGAGTCTAGCCTGGTCTACAAGAGCTAGTTCCAGGACAGGCTCCAAAACCACAGAGAAACCCTGCCTGGGGGGGGGGGGGGGGAAGCCCCTTTGGACGAGTCCTGCTGAGGTGAGTCTGTTTTCTCTTCCTTCTCTTTCCTATCTCCTTAAGGGAGCTGTCTGCAGCAGGCGTGTCCTTTTCCTTGTTTCTCGCTTATTCTTCAGTTGACCACATCTGGCTTCCACAAGCACCACACCACTCAAAGGGCCCCGTTCTGCAAGCATGGCTTTCAGTTGATCAGTGCGGTGGGCAATTTCGAAGTCCTCACCTCACTGGTTTTTCTCTTCTCTAAGGATTTCACTTTCCGGAGGTGCCTTCTGCCCCTTGCTTCTTAGAGTCAAATTCTCCTGTCTTCAGGATGCTCTTTTGGCCACTTTCTTGATTCTTCTGTCTTTCTCCAAGTGTCCTGTGGGTGCCCTTACCCTTGACCCCAAGTCAAAGGCATCAGCCGAGCATGTGGGCATCTCCTACATCGAGACAAGTGACTCCTCACCTGGGATTCAAATCCTGTATCCAGTTAGCTTCTGCATGGCCTATAGGCAACCCAAGCTCCAAGGCAGACCACCTTATTCTATCACGATGTCTTCTTCTTCTGTAGTATGGAGGTACACACCTACTGCCCGGCACCTGGGAGCTGGAGAGAAGAGTGTTCAAGCCCAAGAGTTTGTTTGCCCTAGCCTGAAGAAGATAGTGTGACCTGTTATGCACGCATGCATGCGCGCGCGCACACACACACACTCACACTCGCCTTTTCCTCTTCTAGTGTTACGTAGCACATTAACAACACCACACTCACTCAGTTAACCATGCCAGGAACCTGGGCACTTCTTTCAAATGGTCCTCTCACTCCATCCTGACTGTTCTAGCCAAACAATATTTTTGGCTTTGACTTTTTTGAGACAGGATCTCACATAGCCCAGGGTGGCCTCAAATTCCCTAAGTAGCCAGGGGTGATTTCTGGTCCCTGCCTCTACCTCCTGAGCACTGCACCCCCACACCCCACCAAATACTATGTTTTTAAGAATTAAATATTTTCATTACTGAAAATATCTATTTCCACTTTAGTGAATGTGAAACGCGCTGTTTTGTGTTTTTTTCACATTGCCCTGCAGCCAGTGACACTCCAGATGACGCGTTGTTCATTTTCCCTAGTGGAAACCATGACCCAGGAAGCATCAACCCTCCACTCCTCCCTCCTGCACCCAGCCCTGGCACCCACTCTCCTCTCTGACTCTGTGCACTAACTCCTGCCGTCACTCATCTCTCTGGGATCACATCCCCCACCCCCCGTCCTGTCACTCATCTCTCTGGGATCACCCCACAGTCACTCATCTCTCTGGGATCTCCCCCCCCCCCGTCCTGTCACTCATCTCTCTGGGATCACCCGCCGTCACTCATCTCTCTGGGATTGCCCGCCGTCACTCATCTCTCTGGGATCGCCCGCCGTCACTCATCTCTCTGGGATCGCCCGCTGTCTCTGTGGCTGACTTCTTTCACTTAACACGGTGTTATCAGGTGGATAACGTAACAAGTGCTCCAGGCTGGACCATACGTCAGGTTGTTTTTCCTTTAGTACTTCACTTGCATATACTTGCCATGTTATGGTTGTCCACTCATCTCCTGATGGACACGTCCGACTCTTAGCAGCGCCTGTGAACGTGTGTACCGTCCATGCTCAAGCCTCCTTTGAGAATTAGTAACTGTTCAGCTAGCCTTCGGGGTAAGTGTCAATGCAATAAGCATGCGGTGGTTTGAAATACTAATGAAATGGTTCAGAGGACCTGGGTTCAATTCCCAGCACCCGTATTGTGTCTCAAAACCACTTATGATTCCAGTCCTAGGGCACCCGATGCCCTCTTCTGGCTTCTGTAGGGGTACATGCTTCCAGGCACACACACGGTGCACAGATATGCATGCAGGCAAACACCTACACATAAAGTAAAATAAAAATAACCTTAGAACTGTCTATCTAAGGCTAAGCATGGTGATGTATAACTGTAATGCCAGCACAAAGAGGAAGCTGAGGCAGGAGGATAGCGGGCTTGAGCCTAACTTGGTTTATATTACGAGACTCTGCCTCAAAGAAACAAAACCAGAAGCAAAGAAAAAAAATTAACCCATCTTCTTCATCTTACATTGCAGGTTTGACATTTTTTTTTCACCAGTTGAGATTTTAATTTAAACAATACATAGAGTCACATATGAAATAGAAGCCAAGCTTGTAATTTATTCTGTAGCATGTGTCATGAGCAATACTAATAGAGAAATTCTTAACACAGAATCTTCCCAAAGCATTTGAAAGTTCATACAAATTTATGCATGGAAACATATGAAGGGCGACCATCAAAATGCTACATTCAATCAGCTCCGGGCGCCAGGAGAACTAGAGTAGTTTTTTTTTAATCTTCTTTTTCTCTGTCCATATTTTCAGATTCCCTCAAGTAAACATATTAAAATGTAGAGATGGTTCTTGGGAGAAAGAAAAACTATCACATGAGAAATGATCTTTGAGATATTAAATCTGACATTTGAAAGTCTGAGCTTTCACTTAGCATATTTTGTCACTAGGCACAGGCTGGAATTGCAGCTCACCTGGCTGTTAGATGGGAATGCGGGAAACAACTTTCCTGAATTGGTACTGTCTGTCAAGGCAGCCAGAAGCTTGAAAGGGTGGGGGTGCTTTTCTCTTAATGAACTGTGGCTTTCGTTATTACTAGTATATGGTAAGCATCTAAAAATAAACTCCCTTGGTGCCCTTGACGCCTTATTTAAACATGTTTCCACATCAACACGAGGTGAACGTTTAGATCCGTTAGAAAAAGAAATTCAAGAATTAAGCTGTTTTGGTTTTAAACTTTCGGCTAATGTTGTATTTTAAATCCACAGACGATAACAAGAGAAACCCAGCTACTTTCTCATTCGGCTTAGAAGGAAAACATTACGACTTGGGAAGCCTCTCCTCTCCTGTCCCCTCTCTTCCTGGAGACAACCACTGGCCCTCAAGCTGGCTTCTGTCATACACACACACACACACACACACATTCCCACTTTATATGCATAGGCCTTTATATTCATAAATAATACAATCATTGTTATGTAGTAGGAAAAAATCTCTACTCCCTGTGTGGTTTTGTTTAGTTTTATGGTATTTTGCTCATGGTGCTGAGGACAGAACCTGAGGCTCTGTGCGTGGGAGGCCATACCCACCACCTAGTTGTACCCCGGTCCTGTAAGGGAACGGCCACGCCCAGTCAGAAGTCCCACCCTTTGGGAATGTTTTCCTTCCTCATTTTCTCATTGTCATCCTATATCTGTTTTCGTGGGCTTTGCTTTATCAAAATGAAATGGCTCTGACTATAAACCTCTCATTTCACGTTGGCGCACGCTTAGCTTTACCCAATAGCACTACAGAAGGAGCCCGACCTCCGGAAGACTCGGGGTAGAGCAGTGTGGCCTCCACCTCTGATTGTGACTCTTAGAAAAGTAATTACAGTCTAATACGTTTGTTCATTTATTAAATTGGGTTCTGCTCTAAAATATTTATACTCACAAACACAATTCAAATCAATCAGTTCAGCAAGAGACCGTGGTCACACACAGCAATAAAACCTCTTTCCAATCCTTAGCTAAATGTAAAGAACCAAGGAATTGTTGCGAAAGAATTAGTAATTTTCCAAATTATCATGACAATTCTATCCCTTTAAATATTGTTATTCAATCTAAAAATGTGATTTATGGTGAGCGGGTATTATAAGTTGTTAGCCCCAAATCAGACTGAATTACTAATAAAAAGATGTCAGTTTGAATAATGACCGACACGGCCCCTAACAGACAGCTCTCTGTTCTGCAATAATCACAAATCACCCACTTTCAAAACCCTTCTTGGATGTTGCCCACGGTGGCCTCCAAGCTCAGTTGCAGTGTTTACAGAACGGAGTGCCTTGTACATTCTGAAAACCCAGTCCTCGGATCCTCTGCTGTGCCCAGCTGAGTGAAAACAATAGCCGGGAATGAGTCAAGTCGGTGAGACCTTCCACTCTCGACTTGACTCCCTGTGCCCAGAGCTTCACAGTCAAGACAGAGCCAGCCCTCGAAGCACTGTCTCCACGGTGCCTCTTCTAGTCAGAAATACTATTTTCTTAATTTTTAATTTTTATTTTATGTGCTTTGCCTGCATGTATGTCACAGTTGTGAGCCATCATGTGGGTGCTGAGAATTGAACCTGGGTCTTCTAGAAGAGCAGCCAGGGCTCTTAATCACTGAGCCGTCTCTCCAGCCCCCAGAAATAGTATTTTTTTTTGTTTTTGTTTTGTTTTTTTTCGAGACAGGGTTTCTCTGTTGGAGCCTGTCCTGGAACTAGCTCTTGTCGACCAGGCTGGTCTCGAACTCACAGAGATCCGCCTGCCTCTGCCTCCCAAGTGCTGGGATTAAAGGCGTGCTCCACCACCGCCCGGCGAAATAGTATTTTTTTAAAGTGTTTATGTCTATAAGTGCTTTGCCTATAGGTAGGCATGTGCGCCATGTTCATGCCTGATAAGAAAGGACTTCCGATCCTCTGGAACTGGAGTTATAGACAGTTATGAGGAGCCAGATGGCTGTTGGGACCAAACCCTGCTCCTCTGTAAGAATAGCCAGTGTTCTCAATCACTGAGCCAGTCACCAGCCCCCCTTTAATTTTTACATTGTATGGGGGGAGGTGTTTCATAGCATGTATGCAAAAGGTCAGAGGACAACTTGTTAGACTCGGTTTTCTACTTCAGCCTTGTAGGTTCTGGGCATCAAACTCTGGTCACCAGGTTTGGCTCTAGGCGCCTACCTGCTGAGCCATCTCCCCAGCCCCAGAAATACCAATCTGTTTCAAAGCAGCAACACAGGATTGGAGTACAGCCCTCAACTCTTGCTTTTCCTTTGACATCTGTCATCTAGTCTGGAGTCTAGCTGCTGCCATTGTCACTAGAAACAAGGAAAGGGGCTAGAGTTGTTACTCAGTGCAAGACTGTTTGCCTAGGATACATATGGCCCAGCTGCACTCCCCAGCAGACATCCAAAAAAAATCATGATTAAAAGTATGAATTAGCCAGGCATGGCTGATGTATGCCTTGATTCCAGCACTCGGGAGGCAGAGGCAGGCAGATCTCCGAGTTCGAAGCCAGCCTGGTCTATGATGGGAGTTCTAGGACAGCCAAGGCTACATAGAGAAACTCTGTCTCAAAAAAAAAACTAATAGACAGACAGACAGATGAATAGACAGATAAATGTGAACAAGGTGAGAGTTGGAGAGATATTATTCCAGGTTTTTGGTTTGGAACCATCAGAAAGGGTCTTGCTATTAACCAGGACAGCCTTGGCTACCATACTTTCTTGGTTCTTGAGTCACTGAGAAACTCTTACAACTCAATTTAAAAAACAAACAGGCCTGGGGAGATGGCTCAGCAGTTAAGAGTGAGGACTGGGCTCCTGCCCCAGCACCAGGTAACAAGCCAGGCAAACACAGGTAACTCCAGCTCTAATGGCTCTGAGGCGCCCTCTTCTGGCCTCCTCAGACACACAAGGGTGCACACCCAAACACACACGTGCACGTATACTCACTAAGTCACAGACACACAAATACACAAACGAATAAATCAAACAAACAGCTCAGTTAAAAGTGAACAAGGGATCTAAACAGACATTTGCTAAGAAAGAGACACAAGAAAGGCCAATGAGCAATGAAAGCATCCTCATCTTCACTAGTCCTGAGGAAAGTGCACATCAGATGCCGTGAGAATCCCCATCACACCCACTAGGATAGTTAAAAAGCCAGCCACTGGTCCATGGGGAAGCTGAAGGCCTCCTGTGCTTCAGGCCGGAATGTAAAAAGATGAGTCCTCTTTGAAACAGTCTGGCAGCTTCTGAAAAAAAAATTAAAAATAAAAAATAAAAATCTACCACGGAGCCCGGTGGAAATGAAAATCCCACGTCCACACAAAAATGTGTACATGGCTGTTCGCAATCGCCAGTGCCCACCACTGATGGAGATGGAAGTGGGATAATTCTGTCATCTGAAGAAATAAAGTACCATGGTAAGCTTCAACGAGATGGACAAACTTGAAAGTCTCGTACTGAGAGAAGCCAGTCACAAAAGACCACATTTCTGGGCCGGCGCGATGGCTCGGTGGGTAGAGGCGCTTGCCATCCAGTCCAGCCATCTGAGTTTGGTCCCCAGAACTTAGACGGCAGAAGAAGAGAGCTGATTTCCAAGAGTTGTCCCCTGACTGCACAGGTACCATAGCACACTCTCAGCCTCCCCCCTCCCCCGCTCATTAAATAAATACATAGTTTAAAGATGGCTTTTCATCCCAGTCATATGAGCTGTCCAAAGCAGATACAGAAAGTAGATTAGTGGCCACCCAGGGCTGTTTAGAGCGGGGAGACGGAGGTAAGGGGTGGGGGGCATGCTTACTGGGGTAAATAGACATAAATTTTCTTTTCAGACTCGTAAATGTATTCTAAAATTGAGTGTAAGGGTGGGTGCCCCCTGAAATTTTCACATCTTGAAGCTTGGGCCCTTGGCTGGAGGCGCTATTGAGAGGTAACTGGCTCACAAGGGCACTAACTTGTCAGTGGGTTCATCTGAATGGGCTATCGGGAGCTGGCACCTAACTCATGGCAGAATGACTCGGAAAGACATCCTCTCCCATCCTCCTGTGAGCTGCTTCTCTCAGGTGACACGAAGGCTGAAACCCAGCTAGGTGTAGAAACACACGGACACACTAACACAGCTACACTAGAAACACACGGACACACTAACACAGCTACACTAGAAACACACGGACAGACTAAACACCCGTGAGTTGGACACTGTCAATGAGAGGATTGTATGGTTTGTGGATGATATTTCAGTAACAGAAATATATAAGTAAATCCAGGAATTTAGGAAAATCCTGTGTTTAGAAAATTGAGGAATGTTAGACTTCAACCCTTCTGCTGAACAATCTAAGAAACTGTGGAGACTCTCTGTGGAGACTCTCTGTGGAGACTCTGTTGCTCCATGCTGGCTCCTCCCTAAGCATGCATTTTTCTTTGCTTATCAATATATGTTTTTCCTTTTTTTTTTTTTCTGAGACAGGGTTTCACTGTAGTTTTGGAGCCTGTCCTGCAGTAGACCAGGCTGGCCTTGAACTCACAGAGATCTGCCTGCCTCTGCCTCCCAAGTGTTAGGATTAAAAGTGTGCACCACTACCTTCCGGCACCAATAAATATAGTTTTATTTTTTCTGGAAAATGCGTAACTAATTTCTCTTTTATCTCAGACCGACAGTTTCTGTAATCTCTCTATCTGTTCATCCACCCACGAAACCACCCATTCATCCATCTATCTATGTCTTTTTACACATTTTTTTTTAACCAGAAGGAAGCTTGGGTATTACAATTGAGCATACACATTTGTTTTGTGGTTTATTTAGAAAGCCAAGTCCCGGCAAAGAGATGGGCTGAAAACTGAGTTTGTTAAGCCCATATTCTCAAAGTCACGTCTGACAATCAGGACACCAAATAGAAGGTGTCCTATCTAGATGTCTCTATTGCTGTTATAAACCCTAACAAGAACTAACTAGAAAAAAGAAAGGGTTTATTTTTAGCTTACAGGTTACAGTCTGTCATTGAGGGAAGCCAGGGCAGGAACTCAAGACAGGAACTGAAACAGAGGCCCTGGGGAAGCTCTGCTTGCTGCCTTGCTCTCCAGCTCACGTCTAGTTAGTTTTTATGTACCCTCCCCTAACTGCCCCCCACACACACACCAGAACCACCTGCCCAGGGTGACACCACTCACAGTGGGTTGAGCCCCTCCCACAGCAACCATTACTCAAGGAAATGCTCCCACAGACTTGCCCGCAGGCCAATCTGCTGACAAAACAAAACAAAACAAAACAAAACAAAACAAAACTAACCAGCATGGTAGATTGTAGGAGGAGGAGGCCACTCGTTCGTTCCCGGCCGCCCAGCCTTGAAATAATCACACAGAAACCATATTCATTAAAATACTGCTTGGCCCATTAGCTCTGGCTTATTATTGGCTAACTCTTATATTAATTTAGCCCATTTCTATTCATCTGTGTATCACCACGTGGCAGTGGCTTACCCGGTAAAATTCCCAGCTTCTGTTTCTGGTGGCTCCATGGTGTCTTCCTGACTCTGCTTGCTTCCTCTCAGAATTCAGTTCCATCTTCCCCGCCTACCTAAGTTCTGCCCTATCAACAGGCCAAGGCAGTTTCTTTGTTTCATTAATGAAAGCAACACATAGACAGAAGGACCTCCTACACCAGAAGATAAGAATTTCTCTCGGGATTTAAGATGACCGAGGATGAGAAACCCTTAAGAAAGCATTTAAACAGGATATTGAAATTATAATGTGTGAAGTCAACTTGGTGGTTTATGAAAAATATAAGTTCCAGAAGACAGAGTCCATGTCTCAGCCATCATTGCTTTATGCACCTCTGGCATAGCAATGTTCATAGACACATGAACGAAGAAAGGAACGACTAAATAAATAAAATTACTTTTAGTAGAGTTACGTTCCTGGCCCTGGTTCAGATGTATACAATTATCCTAGGTTGGTAAAATCTGTCTGAATGCTAATGTCACCAACCAGCATTTATATTTCCTTAACTCTGATAATAATATAACTTTTTAATATAATAGTACTTCTGAAATCACAGTGCCTTTTATGGATGATTTATCTAGGTAATGTAATGGTTTTTGTTTTTGTTTTTGTTTTTTCTGAAAAACTGTTATTAAATCAATGGTGATCGTTGCCATCCCAGAGCCGAGGGAACTGGCTTGTCAATATCTTCCTGTAAAAGTTTTGTGATCTCAGAAGATGCAGGAGGCGTCCGTGTGAATCATTTGAAATGTTGGTCATGTGGAAGACGGAGTCTGACAAGGATAAAGAGAAGAGCCTCACAGATCCAAAACTCACCCACATGGGTTCAAGATAAGGAATTCATGGTCAATGGCAGCATGAAGGCAAGAAATCTAGGAGTTTCGATGATCTGCAAGGTTGGCAAAATCATCGATGTAGCCAGACATGGTGATGCACTCCTGTAATCGCAGCATTCAGGAGGGTGAGGCAGGAGAAGCCTGAGTCTGAAGTCAGCCTGAGCTATACAGAAACAAATCAGCTCTCTGGATTGGATTTGTAGTCAGTTGGTAGAGTTCTTGTCTGCCATGCATAAAGCCGTGGTTCTGTGCAGCACTGCACGAACGGAGCATGGCATGGATTACATACCTGTAATCCGGGTAGAGACAGGAGGATCAGAAGTTCAAGAATATCCTCCAGTATACATAGCTCAATCTGGGCTATCGTCAGACTCTATATCAAAAAATAAAACCATGTGGTATCACTAGGCCCAAGTTATCAATAGGAAGAGGTCCCAATGCAAATTCAGACTCATCTCTGGCTGGGTGTGGAGGCGCACACCTTTACTCCCAGCGCTCAGGAGGCAGAGGCAGGAGGATCTCTGAGTTTGAAGCTATCTTCTCTGCCTCCTGTCCAGGAACGTGCTAACTATGTCTGCCCATATCACATGCTTGCAGAGGGAAGTGTGCACACAAGAATGCAATGGGAAAAAAAAAAAAGGATCCCAAACCTACGTTTTTACAGTTCCTTTGACTTTGGGAGTCTATGATCAGTGTGAGATGACCGTTTGTCTGCAAGGTTGTTCTCCAAAGGCAGTTAGTGTTAAACAGAGGGGAGCCAATCCCCACCGATGGGCTTTGCTGAGTAGATCCTTACCTCCACGGCAGCAATGAGGTCTGATCTCTGCGGAATGGACCTGGATGGCTGGAAGTGTTCCAGTCCCCGAGGTCCTGCAGTTCAAGGATGAGAAGAAACACTGGTTGGAAGGTCTGGGCACAGGAAGAGCCACCCTGAGGCTCCTGGGCCTCTGCCCTGCTTGCCGCCTGCCCTTGTGCCCTTTCTTTCCCTGTATTCATGGTTGCTCGCTTGCTCCTGACTTCTTCCTCCTGAAGTTAATTAGTCCTCTCGACAGCCCCTGCACGTAGACATTGGTATGTTCCGGTTTCTAGGTGGGGGTGGGGGCATCAATTCTTCCCTTGCTCACTCATCTCTCCCCCTACTGCTCCCTGTCATGCCTGCTGCTGCCTGGGCCTGTTGACTTATCTGTGTTTGCTGACAGGTAGGCTTTGCCCAGCCCTGCCCTGTCAGATGGGCAGGTCATTCCTGCTGTTGCCTTGTCCCGTGTTTCCCAGGAAGTTTTTACTTCAGCCAGTATTTAACCCAGCCTCTCTCTTCTTGCAGCCCTGATCACCTCATTTTGGCATGGAGAATCTGACAATACAAAAATGCTGGCACATTCGGGAGACTTTTGGGGAGGGTTGTAGGGCTGTCTCACCCATTTTAGGTAGGGTGTTGTTTCTACAGCACCTGCCCAGGGAGAGACAATATCTCCCCCTCCTCTGAGACAAACCTAGGCACGAATTCACTGAAGTCGGCTCTGGGGAACCATTGAGTTTTGGAAGCTTAATAAGAGAGTATAGAAAGAGGTTTCCTACAGGAGTATTCCTCGTCAAAGGTCACACCAGAAAGTCTTTCCCCAGCAGGGTGGCATCTGTCTCATAGGCCCGCAGATGGACCCCCACACACCCCAAGTCCTCCCCAGTCTGTATATTCTGGTCCCTCCCCAAGGCCATGTGCAGTTAGGGCAGAGAAGCACACCACAGGCTGTCGTGAGCAGCTGGATGTTCAGGTGAGGCCCCAAGATGGCATTTGTTTGTGCCAGAGGACAGTCCCGTGCAACAGGTGGCCTTCAAGGCTCATTTCGTCCTGAGCACTGGAGATTGGCTCTAAACCTCCTGTAGATCCTGGCGCTTCCTTTCATTTAATATTGTAAATGATTATTTAAGGCCTCTTCTCTGACAGAGAAACACGGAAATGATGTTTGGATATTCGCTTATATAACCACTCTTTTATAAAAAATTTAAAAGTCTTAGAGCTAAGGCACTGGGCATAGCTCCAGGCAACCAGTGTGAATTGATTAAAGGGGTGCTCTGTCCCCTCCTCCTCCCCCTCCCTTTCTTCCTCCTTTTCCCCTCCCTTTCTTCCTCTCTTCTTCTTAACCTTCTCCTTTTCTTCCCCTCCCCCTCCTCTTTCTAACCCTCTCTTTTTCCTCTTTCTTCTCCTTCTTTGGGGATGAGGGTCTCATTCTATTGCCAGACTGGCCTTAAACACCCAGCCCTCCTGCTTAAGCCTGAACTGGAATTGCACACATCACTCCTGGCTGGAGTACCTCTAAGGGTACAGAGCTGAGCCAGAATGAGGCTCAAAGTGCTAATAAACACACCAAACCCACTCTAAAGTTGCTAATCCCAGAATCTGCTTGCCTTGGCAGTGGCCTCTAGGATTTGTGATTTCGCGCCTGACAGTTTTCTCTTTTACTCCAATACGAAGGTAAGTCAGACAAATTCACAGCCTTTTTAAAAAGACTCTTGGACAAAAAGTTTTCATGAAACCAACACCAACAGCCGCATCAAAAGCAGAAGATGAGGACTGACTGGGGATGTACCTACAAAGTACTCGAGGAAACTGACTGTTGTGTTCAGTCAAACGCTGATCCTCTTCATCCTCTGACCTGATTTCATCACCTTCCTCATCAGCGGGATTCTCCCTGACCATAGAGAAAAATCTTGCAGAGCCCTCAGCAATCAAGGAGCGGCTCCACGGTCTTTTAACCAGATTGTTCTATCTTATTTTAGCCCCTTACATTTTCCTGCCACCGTCCGCCCGCCCCGACAGTCCCGCATTGAAATCAGTCTGTAAAGTCGCTCTGCGAAGGGAAGCGCTTGTCAGCCTCAGAAGATCTGAGCAGTCCCACACCTGGGCCTTTGCATTGGGCACTTCAAAGGCAAAGCAATCTAGTCACAGAGGGAGGAAGGTTAACAGAAATTATGACTTTTCGGGGTCTGGACTACTTTGAAGACCAAAGCGCGTTTGATCCTCGCTCTGATACTGGCTTCCTGATCGCACCACGTGGAGCACATTGAGTGGCAAGTGCTTCTTTCTCTTTCTCGCTCACGCCACCTTCCAATCAGCATAGCCTCGAGACAATGCTTACCAAACGTGAGGCCAGTACAGACCTCCTCTTCAGGGCAGAGTTTCCAATTCGTCTCATTAAGTAAAAGACATTGGCATTCGTGACAGAAAAGCTTTAAACTGTCAAAATCAAGAAATCTTAAAGATCACGTTTACGGACATCATCCAAAAAAGATATCTCACCGCATCTCCTGTGGGGCTTTATTTATACATTTTTAACAGCACTGGGATCATTCTAAAAATATACATATAGTGGGTATATATGGTTGTGCCCCATTTTCACTTCTAATTATAACACGAGGAAGAAGCGCATACTTTGGGAGCTGATGTGAGTTTGGGGTTTAGTGAAAATACGCCTCTCATCGGAGCTGCAATTTGGGACTGTGCTATTCCGCCGAGCCTCATCATTCTGCCAGTTCCTTTCGCCTTAGTAAGTTGAATATTACATTTTCCCTAGATTTTAGAGTGAGATTTTGATTTTAGATTTTGAGCAGTGAGTATGATTGCTTGCAGTTAGACTTTATGACAAAATAAACGTGAATTTGAGACATTTTGGGAGCCAGGTGTGGTCGTGTACACGCCTTTACCCCCAACACTCGGGATGTAGAGGCAGGAGGATTGCTTTAAATTCAAGGCCAGTAGGGCTGCACAATGAGACTTTATCTCAAAGAAAAATAATGCCTTGCGGTTGGGGAGATGGCTCAGTCAATGAAGGTGCTCGCCACCAAGACTGACGACTCAGGTTCAATGCCCAGGACCCTCCACAGAAGAGACATGATCATCTACCTCCACGCATGTGCTGTGAAATGCGTGCACACACACACACAAGATAGATAAACTAATTTTAGAGTTGCATTTTCTTTCTTGCAAAATGCAAACCAGTTTGCACTAGGTTTGCTCCTTATAAAATATGTTTATTTAATTCATTAGCACATTATAGACATCTAGCACTCCATTTGCTCTGCTCAGCTTCCCTGAGGCAATGATGTAGAGATTCCATATTACAAATATTTATTAAACTCTTCCATGTTATATCAGTTTTCCTCCCACACACCCATACTGCAGTCCTGGTACAAGACACACGAGGAGTGGTAATCAAGACTTTAATCTCTCTTTTCAAAAACTGTCAAAAGCTCGCTCCATCAGCATCCAGCGACAGGAGGCGATGTCTGCAGCCTACTACACGCCCCTGTGAGCCAGGTTTTAATTTGTTGAGAACGAAGGCAAGAGCCTATAAAAAAATCTTGGCAAAACACAGAACTGCTAATTTAATCAATTTTAGTAGTTAAAGCAGTGACTCCAAGCGCTAACACAATCTGTTGAAAGAACTACTTTCCAAGGTAGGGGAGATTCATTTATTTCTGCGTTTTCTTCCCAGTTTTCCAATCTAAGGCTAAGTGGGAAGCCATGGCTCTCACACTGAAAGCCTCCTCCCCAGACTTAGGAAACAGACCCTGACTCAAACGATCCCCCTGAAGCGTTTGCAGGGACAGAACCACAGCTGACTGACCCTGAGGAAGACACCCGTCCACGAGCACTGGAAGATATGAAACTGGAAAGAAAAAGGTCCCAATATGTCACATAAAAAATTAAAATAAAATCCAGCGGGAGAACCATGGAGCTTCAGACATAGCAATTGTTTGAGGTTAAAACTGGTATATGGGTTAGATCTCTTGATGGTTTTGATGCTTTGAAAAAAGTCTAATTCTCTCAGAATAACCTGTAAATAAGGTCTCCCATTTAGCTGCAGTGGAAACTGGAGGCCAGTTACGTTTGTAGAAATAGAAAGTGGAATTAGAATGAGTTAGAATTCACCTTTTTCTTTTTTTGCAGCAATGGGGGTTGGGGTGAGGAGACAGGATCTCTCTACATAGCCGGGCTATCCTGGAACTCACTCTCTAGTCCAGGCTGGCCTCTGCCTCACGATTGCTGGAATTAAAAGCCTGTGCCACCATGTCCAGCTAAGAATTCACTATTTTTAACATAAAACATATGAACTGTGCTAAATACTCTTTAGAGGCTTTAATCTATGTGAACTAAGTCTGAACTAAGTGTGCAAGATGTACATTTGTCCCAAGTGGAACCATTTGCTTCATTGCCTTAATTTCAAATTCTTTAGAAAAATAAAAGTTACTTATTAAAAAAAATAAAGTGCAGCCTGGTTTCCTAGTGAGTTCCAGGACAGCCAGAGCTACATAGAGAGACCCTGTCTCAAAAAAGAAAAGAAAGAAGGAAGGAAGGAAGGAAGGAAGGAAGGAAGGAAGGAAGGAAGGAAGGGAAAAAGAAAAATTGCGCTGAACCTGGGGAAGGGGCTAAGGCCTCCTGTGCTCCAGAAGGCTCCATCTCTTGCTGATTTTGATGTTTCCCTGTTCTCATTGCCTGGATTCCTTTGGCCTCAGTACAGAAGTGCTAGGTTCTGAGTATGTTTGTCATTCCTGGTACATACTTTGTACCCCCACAAAAAGCTGTACTCTCAATGAGACTCAGTACCTGGGCAATGGTTGCTATAGCAGAGAAAGGCTTTTGGGATACAAGAAATCCGAACACTGGCGCTCTCAGAGCATGGTCACTTTGCAAGATCTGTGTGCCCCTGAGACTGGATAATGTGTCCTTGGACCAGAGGGCTGAAGGACCACCAGCTAAGAAGCTTAGACAGCAGTCATCAAAACTACAAGGAATCTAAGAGTAGAGAGATCTGTGTTGCAGACCCAGAGAGAGCCCCTGGGCGTTCAAGAACCTAAGCTTCTCCTCACCCAGACTACCTAGGTTGGGAGGCCACAAACAGGACAGAGGTAGCCTTGACGCATTCTCTTGGCACTGGTGTGTTATGCAGAGAAATAAAAGGCTTTCCAAATACCTCCGAGTAACTCAGACTGAGGGAGGGGACTTGGGCGCCCCACCTGGTTCTGTCCAGCTCAGGAAGTGTAGAACATTAAGGTAGAAAGAGGCTGTAACAGGACACTCCAGTCTGAAAACTCAGACAACACTGAACAATGAGGAGGAATCAGAAGATGCCAATGAGGACCAGTGAAAAGGGGGGGAGGGGGACACTGTCCACCTCACCCTGACACTGTAGCACCAGTCCCTAGGTGTCAGAAGAAAAAAGCCATGGGAATTCTAAAGGGACTAGGTGGCGCACAAAAACACAAAAGAAAATTAAATATACAGGGGGCTGGAGAGATAGCTCAGCAGTTAAGAGCACAGGCTGCCTTTCCCAAGGACCCAGGTTCAAACATTCCCAGCACCCACATGGCAGCTCACACCTGTCTGTAATAAGTTCCAGGGAATACCCTCACACCAATGCACATAAAATTAAATTATTTTTAAAAACAAACAGGGCCAGGGAGGTGGTTCAGTGCATAAACATGCTTGTTAGGAAAGCATGAGCCCCGAGCGTGACTCCGTAGAACACTAGTGAGAGACCAGATGCCGAAGCAACAAGTGTCTATAATCCTGGGGCTCCTACAGGTGGGATGTGGAGACCAGAGGACCCCTGGAAATCTGAGGGACAGGTAGCTTGGCGTATGCAGTAGAACAACAGCAAAGAGACCCCGTCTCAGACAAGGTGGAAGCGGGAGACTATCACCCAGGGTTGTCCTGGTCTCCAGAAATGTGCTGTGGTACACTCATGCCCACACTCACACAGTGAGTACAGATGCACGCGCGCGCACACACACACACAGAAATTTCTTAAATATATTTTTAAAAAAGAAGTCGAGAGGCTGTACAGATGTCTTAGCAGTCAAGAGTGTTCACCACTCCATCAAAGAACCAGAGTTCAGGTGCTGGCACCTGCATCAGGAGGATCACAATGCCTGTTAACTCCAACTCCAAGAGATCCAGTGCCCCCTTGTGGCCGC
Organism: Alexandromys fortis; assembly: GCF_014885135.2. NCBI lineage: Eukaryota > Metazoa > Chordata > Mammalia > Rodentia > Cricetidae > Alexandromys > Alexandromys fortis. The sequence goes on along the minus strand of NW_026068051.1, from coordinate 962,719 downwards.
AGTGGGTGACTGCACCCACATGTACAATGCAGACACACACACACAGAAAAAAAGTCTATTTTAGTCTTTTCTTTTTTGAGACTGAAATCTACTTACATCATTTCCCACTCCCTTCCCTCCCTTCAAGCCCTCCCATATACCCCTCCTTGCTCTCTATCAAACTCATAGCCTCTTCTTACATTAATTGTTACTACTTGCATCTATGAAAATATAGAACGCTTTACGGATTTGCATGTCATCCTTCTGCGGGGCCATGGTAATCTTCTCTGCATCACTCCAATTTTAGGATACGTGCTGCCAAAGCAAGCACTAAAATAAATACTTTTTTTTTTTATGAAGAAATCGAACTGGGGAAGAGTGGAGCCGGGTCCGTTTCTGCAATACTGGTATACACCATGACATTTGTGCCAGGATGTGCCTCCCATAGATCCCCAATGGTGGTTCACTTTTGGAAACTGCTGTGTGTTTCAGACTTTGACTAGGAGTTGGACATGTCGTAGGAGGGAAAAGAAAGACACATCTTTGCTGTTTCTGATCAGAATCATCCTCAGATTGGAATCACAGTCTCTTTGGGGGTGGGGTAACTATCTTAGTTTTTTTTTTCAACAACAAGCCGACTGATTCATCAAGATTCTAGAGAGAACCAAAGGATCTTCTTATGCCACCTGCTCCCATGAACTGCTCAGTTGGTCTGGCAGAGCGCGACAGTCATTTCTCTCCATTCCTGGGGCAAAAAAAAACCACATGCCACTGCCATGGCTCCCCACCAGCTCTGACACCCCTGCTGTGCCCTGATGCCTTGGGGTGCAGGCAGTGGGAGAGGCAAGGGACAGTGGAGGGGCTTCAGAAGTGTACTGGCTTCTCCTATTGCTTCCGCACTGGTCTGAATCAAAACCATTTAAGATGAATGACTGTATCCCGTTCGCTTCCCCCCCCCCCCCCCCCCCCCCCCCCCCCCCGTGACGGAGATCAAACCAGGTCCTTGCACGGGCAGTTCCTGCAGCTGAGCTGCAGCCCCAGCCCTGTGGATTCTATTTTTAAAGATTTTTCGAGGAAGGCAATCTCCAATAACCTGTCCAGCACATGATCTATATTTTTTAATGTTCTTCCTTTTATCAAATCTAAACCTCAACTTGTCCCCTTTGCTCCCTTTTCAGTGAATTGTGATTTTTAAAGCTATAACATACAATTTCATTTTGAAATCCTATTTGGAGCTTAAACATTGGATTTTGGTTTATAGATAGCATTTATTCTGTCAGAGACGCTGGGCTGTTTTGAGACGTCTCTGGTAAAATGGGGCTTCGTGGCTTGAGTCTGAAAGGCAGATACTGATCAACAGTGTGTTGACTTGATCAGAGTCCGGGGAAGGCAGACGCTGCTCCAAGTGTCTGTCTGTACAGGGAAGCTGTCTGTGGGGTGAAACCAGGAGATGACAGAAGCAGCTAGCTACCCCATCAGCTGTGAGGAAGGGAAGAAGAAATAAGAAGCAGAAATTGAGCTCTGTGTGATGGCCATTTATAGTCCCAACACTTGGGAGGCTGAGACAGGAAGCTGGTGAGTTCGAGGCCAGCCTGGACTACAAAATAAACTGTCTTAAAATAACATGAGGAGGAGAGCAGCTACCACCTGAGGTCAGAACAGAAACAAAGTATGATGAAGAGCCGGGCGGTGGTGGTGCACACCTCTAATCCCAGCACTCGAGAAACAGAGGCAGGTGGAGCTCTGAGTTCAAGACCAGCCTGATCTACATAGGAAGTTCCAGGACAGGCTCTAAAGCTATACAGAGAAACCCTGTCTCAAAAAATCAAAAAAGTAAAAAGATATGATGAAGAATATCCTATAGTCTCCATGGGAATCTTTTTTTTAAAAATATTTATTTATTATGTGTACAACATTCTGCTTCCCACACACCCAAAGAGGGCGCCAGATCTCATTACAGATGGTTGTGAGCCACCATGTGGTTGCTGGGAATTGAACTCAGGACCTTCGGAAGAGCAGGCAATGCTCTTAACCTCTGAGCCATCTCTCCAGCCCCTCCATGGGAATCTTAAACGTACAGTTGAGACAGTATGCAAGATGAGTTAGAGACAAGTGCTCCGTTATAGGCTGATAAGACGATGCTTAAGTGATAAAGGGTAAAGGTTAGTGTAAAGTGAACATTAGGGCTTAGTTTCGCCCGTGATACTTTAAATTACATGTGTAATATCCAATCAGATTCTCTTTGTATATAGCAGAGTAAGCATGAGGACTACGGCAGTGGTGTGCTCGCTACTCACCCGCCATGCGGATGGGCTCTGAGAGGAGGACCATCCTGCTCGCGCGGGGTTGGCGGGGTTGGTCGGTGATGGCCCTGGGAGGGGAGAGAGCAACTTCCTGTTCTTGGACACGTAAAGGCTCTACAGAGGATCACTGGGTGTTGCAGTCCAACCAAATCATGGCAAAATTAGGTGAAAGAACATACTAGTTTGGTATTTTATTTTTTAGACTTACAGTGTTGCTAGCAATTTTTATTACATTTATTTATTTATTGTTACTCATTTTGTGCTCACATGTGCAGGTCAGAGGACAACCTGTCGGTGTTCCCCTCCTATCACAGGGGTCCTGAGGACTGAGCTGAGCTCATCGGGCTCAGAGTCAAAGGGCTTTATCCACGGAGCCATCTTGCCGGCCTCTAATCTGTTTTGTGTCTCTTCCCAACTTCTTTGTTGTTGTTCCTTTGGTTTTGTTTGTTTGTTTTGTTTTTTCTTTTTCGAGACAGGGTTTCTCTGTGTAGTCCAGGCTGTCCTGGAACTAGCTCCATAGAACAGGCTGGCAAGTAACTCACAGAGATCCGCCTGCCTCTGCCTCCCAAGTGCTGGCATTAAAGGCGTGCGCCATCATCCCGCTTTTTTTCTTTTTTAAAGTTAGGTCTCAGGTTGGCGTCCTAACTTGGTGTAGCAGAGCTGACAGGCTAGAGGGCAGCCTTCTTTGGAAATCCGCTGTGTGAGGAGGTCCTACTCCTAGGCCTTCTGCCCCGCTGCAGGAAGGGATGTCTGTATTTGCTGCCGAGGAGTCCACACGCTTCGCCTTGTTTAGGTGACTAACGATTGTTAGTTCTCTCTTTTTCAACTGCCTCAAAAGCCAGAGGGAGGGGCTGCGCAGGCTCAGTGGTTAAGAGCACTTCCGGCTCTTCTGGAAGGCCCCCGGCTCAGTTCCCAGCATCTACGTCAGGCAGCTCACGACTGCCTGTGACTTCTGCTCCAGGGATTTCAACACCTCTGGCCTCTGCAGGCACTGGCACTCCTGTGGACACCACACACGCACACAATTAAAAATTAACTTGAATTAAATTTAAAAGGAAGCCAGGGGAAGCAGCCATTCAATTCTCAAATTGTTATAGAAATATAATTTCCCTTGAACTCTTAAGTGCCTCTCCAGTTCATCTGTTCTGCGTTCATCAGAATCAAACCCAGCGCATGCTGGGCAAACTCTCTTAACACCTGAGCTACCCCCTCCGCCTTCTGCGGTCAGAAATCTTAGCGATTGCACCACAACCTCTTAGAAGCAACGTTTATCAGTACCAGGTCTTCATTGTAAGCCAGGAAGGACGTGATCTTGTGCAAGACAGTGCAGTGCAGCTGAAGGCATTTCTCGGCGAGGGGTCCAATCCCAACATAACCACGCATACTGAGCCAGATTCAGTACACGTACTGAGCCAGATTCTAACACGAGCTCCCCAGGATGCCTCTGCCTAGCAAAGTTCCAGAAACATGGGTGTACTGGTGAGCTTTCTGTCACCCTTACGTGAGATACTGGATGCAGACGACTTGGATCTCATGAGGAGGTTTGCTTTGGATCATGGTTTTGGAGACTCTAGTCCAAGATCAAGTTGGCACATTGCTGTGGGCCTTGAGCAAAATGGAGTAAGCCTCACAGCCAGGAAGTATACAAGTACCAGACCAGGGGGTGGGAGAGGGAAAGAAAGAGAGGGAAAGAGAATATGTCTCCCAGTGACCTAAAAATTTCCCACGGGGTTCCTTCTCAAGGTCCACCATCTCAGGGACCACATCTTTCCCACGGGGACCTTTGCATATAACCTTTGGGAGAACCTTCAACATCCAAACTACAGCTACTGATTTTAAGCCAGTTCTCAAATTTGGGTGTCAGAATCACCTGATCGGCTCCTTAAGCCCAGCTTCTTGCTCCCCACCCTCTGAATTTCTGATTGCAGGACTGAGTTCTAAGGCTGATGTTGTTGGTAACTTGGAGGTGCTGCCAAGCTGTTTCTGTTTTACAGCTTCCACCTGTAGGAGGACCATTAGCAGGGCCTGGCAGCACACACCTTTAATCTCAGCACTCAGGCAGGAGCAAGCAGATACTTTGAGTCCAAGGCCAGCCTGCTCTACAGATTGAATTCCAGAACAGCCAGGGCTACACAGAGGAACCCTGTCTCCAAAAACCAGGTAACTGCCGGACAGTGGTGGCGCATGCCTTTAATCTCAGCACTCGGGAGGTAGAGGCAGGCGGATCTCTGTGAATTTGAGGCCAGCCTGGTCTACAAGAGCTAGTTCCAGGACAGGCTCCAACACTACAGAGAAACCCTGTCTCAAAAAACCAAAAAACCAAACCAAACAAAAAGAGCTAATTCCAGTACAGGCACCAAAGCTACACAGAGAAACCCTGTCTTGAAAAATCAAAACCAAAATAAAAACAACCAAGTAACCAACCAAAAACCAACAACAAATATATATATATATACACACACACACAACTATCTAAGTCAGGCATTGCTGTGAGTTTGAGGCTAGTCTGAACTACATGTTGAATTTAAGGCCAACCTGGGCTACGTGGAAAAAAAACTCTCAGTAATAACACATAAATATAAATATGTTAAATACTTAATGTATATAAAACATACCTGGAGGTAACTAGGCTTGCCGCTGGCTTGTCCTCTAAGGTGACTTCAGGGACACTGGCTCTGCCTGCTCTGCCACCATTAACATGGTGGACAGTTCACTTCTGGTTCCCATGTTGCCGTGTCTCCAGTTTTCACACCTGTGGTCAAGGCAGGCCCTGAGAAGAGGGCCCAGCTATGATCTGTTTCTGTTGGGAGGAAACATGAGCTTCTTTGGAAGTCCCCCGCTCTTGCAGACTTCTAGTTTTACTTTCATAAGTCCATATCACTTCACTCATTGCAACAATGTCTGTATGTAATATATTGTTTCAAAAGCCAGTTGATGGAAAGGGGTCAAGACAATCCAAAGTCCTCCCTGGGAGTATCACAAAAATCCAAGAAACACCCTTCACAGTGCTCACGTGTTTCTTCCTAGGAAGGAAGCCATATTTTTTTTTTATTTATTCATTTATTTATTTATTGGAAACAGGATCTCATGTATCCCAGGCTGGCCTCAAACTTACTATATAGCCAAGACAACCTGGACCATGTGATCCACCAGTGCTCGGATTACAGGCAGATTCCTTAGGATTTCTATTGCCGTGATGAAGTGCCGTGACCAAAAGCAACTTGGGCAGGAAAGGGTTTATTTGGCTTCCACTTCCACATCGCTGTTCATCATTAAAGGACTTGCTCCTCACCATTCTAACTCTTCAACCTGCTTTCTTGCTTTCTTCTTTTTTCTTTTGGGTTTTTTGTTTGTTTGTTTGTTTGTTTTTGTTTTTTGGTTGGTTTGTTTTATTTTTTGAGACAGGGTTTCTCTGTAGGTTTGGAGCCTGTCCTGGCACACATTCTGTAGACCAGGCTGGCCTCCAACTCACAAAGATTCACCTGCCTCTGCTTCCTGAGTGCTGTGATTAAAGGTGTGTGCCGCCGCAGCCCAGCTCTTTTTGTTTTTTCAAGACAGAATTTCTCTGTGTAACCTTGACTGTCCTAGAATTTGCTTTGTAGACCAGGTTGGCCATAAACTCACAGAAATCCACCATCCCTGCCTGCCAAATGCTGAGATTAAAATCCACCACCCAGCCAGCCTACTTCCTTATAGAACCCAGGACCATCAACCCCAGGGAGAAACCCCACCCACAATGGGCTGGGCCCTCCCCCAACAATTACTAATTAAGAAAATACCACACAGGCTTATTGACAGCCCATTGTTAAGGAGGGAATTTCTCAATTAAGGTTCTTTTCTTCAAACGCTTGTGTCTAGCTGACAAAAAAACTGATCAATACACCAGGCGTGTGCCTCCATGCCTGATTCATGAACTGGATTTTCTCATTTAAAAGGGAGGACATATACACTAACAAACTAAAACTCCGTTCAATGGAAACTACTTCTCTCTTTCATCCTAGATCCCTAGGGAGAGCGGGGAGGAATCTGGACCCATTCCTCGGCTACTGTTCCAGTAGATCGCCAGGCCTGTGTTTAAGTATCCAAGAAGACGATGGGGCAGAGTTAAAAGTTAAGATCTGTCTTCACTGAAGTCTCTGAAAGCATCTGGAGAGACCGCTAATCAGAGGGACCGTCTGGGTGGCCTGAGATCAGAGTGTAACCCCAAGAGTGTGACATTCTGCCAGCAGACCTCACAGGTTTGTGGCAGTAGGAGGGCTCTGGAGGGCAGGGTAGCTTTGATACCACAAAGCTTTGAGGTCACGGGTGTCTTGGGTGGTGAAAGCGCAGCTCTGAGGCCTGGTGCCACCAAGCACTTTTAATCAGACGGAGTAAAGTAGCACTCCTGGTGGAAGCCAAAGAGGGCTGTGGATGGATGTCAGCTGGCAGAGCACTTGCCTGGCATCTGTGAGACCCTGGGTTCAATCCCCAGCACCACATAGAACTGGACACGGTGGAGCGTGCCTTGAAATCCCAGCACTTGGGAGGTAGAGGCAGGGGGATAAGACATTTAAGGTTATCTTTGGCTACATAATGTACATAGTAAGGTTGAAGTAAGTGTGGGCCATATAAGACCCTGTTTCAAATCAGAGCAGGGCGGGACGAGGGAGAGGGAGGGACGGAGAGAGCAGAATCTGTACCTCATCCTCCCTCAGTGGTCACGGCAGCATCAGAGGACACCCTCCCAGAGTGGCAGTGTGACTTTGGAGGCAGTGTCCCTGGCCACTTAACAGGTTCCTACAGATGCCATCTCCTCTGGTGTTGTGAGGATTTGCTCAGGTCACATGCTTAGCCATAGAGCCTTGTTCACGGCGTCTTCCACGTGGGATTCAACCGGGTGTGGAGCTCCCAGGAAACCACCTTAGCAAAGGACAAGGGATCAAGGGGAGGGGGAAAGAGCCCAGCAATAGCAGATGCAGGCGGGAGAGGGGAAGGGGTGACCTGAGCCAGGAGAATGCTGTTTGCTTTCATGGAGGCGAATAGATGTCTTTGCTCTCAGGCCTCAGAGGACATAAAAATCACCCAGGTCAGACAGGGACTGAAGCTGGAATTCATGGAGGGTTTTGCCTGCTTAGTGGAGGAGACTGGACTTCATTTCAGGGGTCTGAAGAACAACTAGAACTCTATGAAGATTAATCCAGAGCTCTGTGCAAAGGAGTCAGAAAGGGGGTGCTCTGAGGAAGGGAGGGTAATTAAAAAGATTATCGCACGGACTGTGGGAGAAAGCCGATGGCTCCGGAATCCAACGGTAGCACTGAGAATGGAAGCGAAGAGACAGATGTGAGGGAGGCGCTTGGCAACAGAGCCATCCCGGGCTATGTAAAGCACCTGCTTGCCCAAGGCTTCAGTGGTTTCAAGTCCAAACACCCGAGTTTCAGAGACTTCTACCACAAACACCTTGCCGTGTGCAGCCCACGAGCCTCTAGCCTGTTCACCGTTGCTCGTAGATACCGTTCTAAACAACAGAACGCTTCCCTATGATCGGAGTTCCGATTGTTCTCAGCGAGCCCCACGCTGGACGATGCTTTCCCCAGCAGGAGTTACCTCCACTGATTTCCTGCTCCCAAATCACTTTACATGTGTGGATTCTGTGCAATTTTACCATCTGCTCATGTTTAGAAACCAAATAAATAATTAATAAAAGTACACAATACGTAGCAAACTGACAAGATATCGTTTCTGTACTGTCGCTAACAAATGTTCGTTCTCACACCAGTGATTGGTTTTCCATCGCTATTGATTTAAAATATTTATTCTCCATAAGGAAGATAACTTTTAAAAATGGGGGGGGGGTAATGTGCAAATAAATGCACTAAAAAATGATAAACCAGATCTTCCCCAGGATTTGAAGAAAGTCTGTAACATGTTCTTGCCACTGCCCTGGAATTCAATTTTTTTCCTCAAGTGCTTGTATGTGAGTGGGGGCTGGGATGTGTGTGCATGTATGTTTGAAGGTGTGAGTGCGCATGTGTGTGCTCAGACACACAGTGTGTGTGTGTGTGTGTGTGTGTGTGTGTGTGGTTGACACTCGAGTCCCCCACTATCACTCTCGTCCTTAATCATTAGGGCAGGGTCTCTCAGTTGAACCCAGAACTTGTTAACATGGCTACTCTTGCTGGCCAGCTTGCTCTGGGATCCCCTGCCTGCCTGCAGAGCGCTGGAATTACAGCTGGGCCGCCATACCCACCCAGCAGTTACATGGTCCTTGGAGAGCCAAACTCTGCTGTCACACCTGTGCAGTGCAGTGGTTTGCTCATCCGCCATCGCCCCAGATCCAGGAAATCAGAATCCTGGTGTGAAATTCAGAACCAAAGATTAGATATCCGTACGTCAGGATTGGGGCTCACGCCTGTGATACCAGAGTGCGAGCGGTAGCAAAAGCCGAAGACCGCAAGTTCAGAGTCACCCTCTGCTGCTTAGAGAGTTAGTCAGCCTGGGCAACGTGACTCAAAAAAAATTAAAATAAAAGAAAATAAAATTAGAAATACTTAAAATGATAGTATAAATGAACAAGTCTAAGGCTATGATTTGTCTAGTAGCCCAAAAATAATACTACTTAATAGTTGGGTGATATAAAGCTTGATTTCTAAAAATATTTTATAAATTTATCTTCTGTGAATGAATGCTGTATTTACATGTACGTATGTGCACCATGTGCATGCCTGGTGCCCAGGGAGGCCAGAAGATAACATA
>NW_026068051.1:950700-953121 GCF_014885135.2 Alexandromys fortis | reverse complement strand
AGCATGGCGGCTGTCTGGTCCCTCTGGAAGCAGCGCAGAGTCTGACCTCACTTCCTCTTCCGCCCAGAATTCTATTCTGTTTACTCCTCCCATCTATGTTCTAAGCTATGAGGCCAAGCAGTTGGTTTATTATAACTTAACCAATGAAATCAACAGATTGATATATGACACTCCCACATCAGAGTGTATGTGACATTACCATTCATTCAGAAATCTAATCTTTTAAAATCAAAACACAAGGCAAGGGTGTGGGACGGCTGGTGACCTGAATTCTAGCCCCAGGATCCACAGGACCAACTCCACAGCTGTAGTCTTCTTCAAACTCCCACTGTGGCATGCCTTCCTTCCCCATCACACACACGCACACACACACACACACACACACACACCACAGAGAGAGAATAATGTAAATTAAAAAAATAATAAAGTAGAAAAGCAAACTAAAGAGTACCTGTGGCTGTCCTCTGCTATTCGCATACAGATGCAAAGATACGCACCCAATTTTTTTTTTCTTTACATCTTACTACATGCACAGATATCTGCAATGATACAACAGAGCTGTGGAAGTTTATGAGGGAGAGATTTATCTAACTGGGTAGCAGGGGTGAAGAGGAAGCGTTACATTGTGCATTGTTATTTATCTATTCCGGGCCTGAACCGACCCACCAGGCTGACCTTGAACTGACCTCCAGCCTCAGCCTCCTGAGAGTGAGGGATGACAGGCCTGCACTACTGTGAAAGTTAATAATGCCAGCTGGACAGCATCTAGAATCATCTAGAAGACGTTTCTGGGCACATCTGTGAGGGGTAAGGAATTATCCAGATAGGGTCAATTGAAGTGGGAAGACCTGTCCACTGTGAGCGGCGCCATTCCCTCGACTTGGATCCCAGACTGAATAAAAGGAAGAAAAAGTTCCCTGACTACTAGCTTTTGGACTATGGGGGTGAGGTGACCAACGCCTGCCACCTTGAGTTCCTCGCCGTGATGGGCTGTGCCCTAGCTCCTCGCCAGGATGGACTGTACACTCAAACTGGAGCTAAAACAAGCCTCTCCTTCCTGAAATCGCTTTTTCCAGATGTATTTTTTTTTTTATCATAGCAACAGCAAAAGCAATCAAGACAACCACTATGCCTGGCTATACACATTTAAATATACTTAGAATTTTAGATCATGCTCATGTGTGACCTGTTTAAATTCTAAATCAGTTTTTGAGGATTTCACATTCGGTACAATTTACATCACAAGTGAAATGGGTTGCTCAAACAGAATCCAACAACAGGTTCTACTGCCAATTTTTAAAATACTATTATTTAAAATACTATTAGTTTGACAGTCCTTTGTTCCTCCATGGAAAAAGTCTTAGAGAAGATTCAGTTGGCTGGATGAACCTGGATTTAAAGCAATGTCACACTGTAGAGGTCACCCATACGCATACTAAGATATTCAAAACATCTCACTCTGGTGGTCAGTGGATGTACATGCCTTTACTGCCAGCACTCAGGAGGCAGAGGAAGGAGGGTCTCTGTGAGTTCAAGGCTAGCCTGATCTACATAGTGAGCCTCAGACCAGCCAGGGTTACTAGTGAGATCCTACTTAAAAAATAACAATAACGGTTTTTTTAAGCCCTTGTCTTATCCTGAGTTTACCACTCCCCTTGGATCTGCACAGCTCTGTGACTGTATTTGAAACTGAAAGTAGCCGAAAGTACCAGGGTGGTGTGTGGCAGAACATAAAACACAAATAATCTCAGATCTGCAGGGAGTAGGGAGATTGCTAATTCCCATATTCTTTACAGTTTTCATAAGTGTAGTAAACAATGACTTTTTAAAAGATCTCCCGACAGGTTACATGGCTTCCCATTAGAGATGAAACACTGGGCCTGGCGGCACATGCCTGCAGTCCCAGCCACTTGGAAGGCCTGAGGCCGGAGGACCGGCTAGAGTCCAAGAGTTAGGGTCCAGCCTGGGCAATATAGCAAGATCTTTAAAAAAGAAGGTAAGGGGGCTGGAGAGATGGCTCAGAGGTTAAGAGCACTGCCTGTTCTTCCAAAGGTCCTGAGTTCAATTCCCAGCAACCACATGGTGGCTCACAACCATCTGTAATGGGGTCTGGTGCCCTCTTCTGGCCTGCAGGCATACATATAGACAGAATATTGTATACATAATAAATAAATATTTAAAAAAAAAGAAAGTAAGGGCTGGGAATAAGGCTCAGCTGGTGCATTGCTTGCTTAGTATGCACAGGGCCCTGTTTGGTCTCCAGCAGCACATGAACCAGGCGTGGCGGGGCAATCAAGGCCAATCAGAAGTTCAAGTCTCCTCCATACCTGGCAAATTCAAGGTAAGTCTTAGACACTGTCTCAAAATAAAGCTTTCAAAAATGCAAAACTTTATGTTTTGGTTTGGTTTGATTTGGTCTTT